>NW_027184085.1:4218081-4300581 GCF_041296385.1 Aphelocoma coerulescens
TAATTTGAGCTGGAGAGCCATGGCATCCACAGTGTCTATTTAAATATCTTTGCACTGGTCACCCATCAGTTCCCCAGAATGCAGCAAGACTGAATCCAGATTTACTGTTGTCTAATACTGAAAGACAAAACTCTTGCAACAGTGTTAAAATAATAAGATAAAAGGAAGGTCTTTATTTGGAGCTTCGAGGTTCCCCCATGGTGGCTATGAGCACATGTGGCATCAGATTTCAACAATTTTTATAAGTTTGACAAATTAGCGTATGTTACAAATGTTGTCCAATTAGAAGGGCAGTTGGTTCAGTAATTATCCCCTGGCTACTGCCCCATTGGAGTTGGTCCAGGGGCTTCTTTGCCTCATTTCTTATTGTGTCTTCTCAGATTCTGTTTGGAAAACAAAATGTCCTTTGTGGAGGTCCTGTTCTTAAAAATAAGACTAAACAGTATTTCAGGAATGTGTTAGCAGGTTACCTTGTTATTCTTAAATTTAAGAGAAAGGGTAAGAAAAACACCAGGAGCTATATAACCATGTATTGACAGTTTACAAAGCTACAAATATATGAAAAATATATAGAAAGCAAAAATCTTTAGGCATCATTATGACTTCAACACTGTTATTCTTATGGATGGACCACTTGTCTCTAGGGAGTTGGATTGACAGTGCCTTTGGCTTTAACTGGCTTATCCATATCTATAATCAGAGATGCATGTTCCCAGCTGCTTCCTGTAACTGGGGCTGAGACATGGAATCATGGAATACACTGAGTTGAAGGGACCCACATGGATCACCAAGTTGTTACTACAGATAGGGATTCCTGGGAAACTGAAGAAAAACTGAAGAAAAATATGATGGACTTCTAGAAACACAGCAAATTCAATGACATGAAATAAAACAAAAAACAAACAAACACAGACAAAAACCGCAAAACAAACCAAAACCAAACCAAAACAACAACAACAACAAGGAAAACCTCCACATTTTCCCTCCTCCTTTCTTTAAAACTTGTGATTAACTCCAGACACAAACTCTAGAAAACCATTTCAGCTAACAACAACACATTAGACAGGAGTCAAACTTTACATTGCAGCCCTTAGTGATCAACAACTGACTTGAGCATTAATGAAGTAACTTTTCCATTAGGTAACAGCCAATAGATTGCTGCACTCTTATATTGTCTCTGTGTTCCAATGTCCTAGTTTTCTCGAACTGCTAATTTAAAATGCTCTTCACTGTTGCAAAGAGCATAGTTAACTGCTATAGAACAATTTTATTGTCCTAAAACAGTCATATATTTGCATTCATTACTATGAGTCTTAAAACCTATTACTGATATAAAAGACAGGATAACAACATGAAGGGTTTGAAGGGCAGTAGATAATAGTCTGGAAAGGGCTCTGAAATGCCTGAAGTATCAGACATAAAATAGCAATGATAAACAAGCTCATTATTTGTTAGTGATGGTTATGCTGGAAGGAACATTTTTTATATCATTTTTCTCCTTTTTAAAGTTTTATGGAGAATATATTTCAGTCCTAAGCTGAGTATAAATTAAACATGTTTTACCCGGCTGTTCCGTTAAGAAATAGCAAGAACTAATGAGCTGTATAGTGGCAAAGCTGTTAAGGCAATCTGAAAGGACTCTATAGGGCAATCTGTGAAGTATAAAAGAGAGAAAAGTCCCCTCTCCATAGTCATTTACTCCTTCTCAGACATTTGGGTTGAGCTCAGCTCCACACCACCTTGAGCTATATATGATCAGCAGAGACAATCCTGTCTTGTCTGTTTGCTAACCATAAAGGAAAAATATAACTGTAATGTGAAGGGGCATTCCTTAAATAAAAAGTGAACTTCTAAATCCTTTGCCATGGCAGCTTTTAGGTCAGTTTTCAGGGCCTGATTTTTGAACTGCTGGCCAGATATTACTCTCAGAAGCTTTTCTTAAAAATAGAAGTTAGTTGCCCAGCTTCTCAGAAGCCCAGAAATCAGCTCAGTGAGAGCATTGGGCCTGTTGGAAAGCCTGTATTTAAAGACAATATTTCCCTTGAAGCACCTTGGCACATGTTGGTAGGTTTGAGATCATGTTTGATATTCAGACACACCTACTTCCTCCTTGTCTGGAAATCTTCTTCTTCTTCAAATATTAGCTGATTTGTTCTTTTTTTAGCAGTAACCACCCATGAAAGCTTGGGATTTCCCCGCAAACTCTTTTAAACATGAGACACCCCAAAGAACAGCTTGAAGGTGGTTGTAGTGCAGAATAGACATCTTCATTGCTTTCTTTACTCATCCCAGTGTGAAAGGTTGAATTCTGCTATTTTTTTTCTCTCTAGCAGTTATGACAGAACAGTTATCTAATCTATTTCCTTTGACTGCTGCACAGCATTACTTCTCAAATGGTTGGAGCTTCAAAATCAAGAACTCAACCAGTCCTTACACAGTCCCAGATTTTGAAACTGTAAATGCTGAACAAACCCCAGCCTCTCAGATCCCTCTGGGAAGAAGCTGAAAATACAAGTTTACCAGAGCACCTCCTCTTGAAGGATGGGCAGAGGACTTTTGAATTGCTCGCCTCGAGATTACATACCAAGAGTTTTGCTATTACAAAACTAAATGGGACCAGGTGATTTATCAAGTGATTGCATGGATGTACTCCACTTCTATTCCCTTCCTGAAACATTAAGGAAAAGCTCACATTTTGTGTGTGTGTGTGTGTGGTTGTTTTTTCAATATGAAATATTTGATTAATCCCCAAAGTTTCTGTTATACCTAACACAATAGGATCCAGACTGCATAAAATTATTAGATAGGTACCACTGCATTTTCTCTTCATAATTATCATCATTATCATTGTCATTATCATCATTCATATTAATATTGTTGCAGTTTTAATTGTCATTAAAGCATCCTCATTCCAAAACAAAGTTCTATCAGTATAAAAACCTTATTAAGAAAGGGTAAATATGTGTTTAGTTGGTGCTTGACCTAAATTTTAGACTCTCTTTGTAGCTGTTTAAGAGAAATTCACCTGGCCTGGTTTATAAATCCACTTAATAATAAGACAAAATTCATTCCTAACAGGTTTGGAGATGGCAGTCTCCACTGTAGATGTTTCTGCTGCATGACACCCACCAGTTTTAGGGGATGGTCTGTTTCCAAAGCACCCAGGCACCTTTCTTTTTTTAAACCCCACATACAACACACCCCAGAAGTTTTTCGTAGTGTTAGCAGGATGCAGAAACCTGTTCCCCTGTGGTTTTGATTTCATAAACTGCATGTCATATATTATCAGGGTGTCACCCAAAAGCCCTGTGAATCTGTAGTTCTACAATCAGCAATGAGGAAAGAAAGTTATGAAGGGCCTTCCTCTCCCCTTAAAAGAATAACCATACTGTGAAGGTGATAGTGAATCGTGGTGAAAGAGAGTAGACAGGTAGTAAAAGAAGAAGAGTGAAGAAAGGGTAAAAAAAAAAGGAAGAGAGGAAAAAGGAAAAAGGAAGAGAAAGAAAGAGAAAGAGAAAGAGAAAGAGAAAGAGAAAGAGAAAGAGAAAGAGAAAGAGAAAGAGAAAGAGAAAGAGGAAAAGGGAAAAGGGAAAAGGGAAAAGGGAAAGGAAAACAATAAAAAAGGAAAAAGAAAAATAAATCACTATTTTGAATTTCCCACATACTTTTTATTCAGCTGTGCTGTAGCTTCTGAACCCACGAATCTGCACTGTATTTTGGAGACCTGGGAGGTTGCTTTGGCTTTATACACGTTAAGAATGTTTCTAAAAATCATTGATAGGACAAAAACAAGCTAATTACATGCAGGTAGAGTAGAAAAAAATACAGCCCAAAGCTTCCATAAATATTATTCAAAGTTTGTATTACTGTGATGTTGCAGTCGCTAGGGCATTTCTGTTTTCTTCTGACCTAATACTGATTTATTTTAGTTTTTGTAAACTGAAAATTAGTTTTGTTTTTACATGAGGTGAAAGAAACATCAGCTGTGAATGGCACGTATGAAACACTACAATTTTGATAGAAGCAGAGATGACCTCAGATGAGTCTTCAGCTGATCTTTTTGTGTTGATCAATCTCACTGTAGTAATGATCAGGCTCAGATCATTAAACCTAACTCCTAACTCCTTTAAGAGGACAAAGTGTGAGATTCAAACATTCCTAAAGAATCAGTCAGGCTCTCCAGACAGGGTACCAGGAGTTAAAGCACGTGGGATGTTGTCATGCTATGTAACGTGGTGCGACTGAGGCTAACACAGTCATAGATGGATCACCCAGTCTGCAAACGGCGATTCCTCATAAATCATCATGAAAAATAGACTGACTCTGCCAGTTCATAAATTCAAGGCAAGTGTCTATTTCCATAAGGCCCAAGCAGACAGGCAGTGTTAGGGATGCAAACATGCACCACCACATGCAGTAGTTAATGTGTTAGCATTTTAACAAATTGAGCCACTTCACTGGCCTATTTATCAGTTCAAGCTATTTAGAAATGTTGCTACCATATGTTGTCCATTGAAATGAATGCTAAACACTGCATTTATAAATGGTAATTTATGACTCATAAACGTCTCAGCTATTAGAGTCATTCTGCCACTGTGAATGGAATTGATAGCAGTTTCTGCACTTCATGTTTTGTTTTTTTTCACCCCCCTCATTTCAGGAATATCGTTGATATTAAAGCTTTAGTGCCTCATAGAGGATGTTATTTAAAAGACAGTGTGTATCAGAGAGAGGTTATTTTTGTGTGTTATCCATCCTATAAATTGATTTCAGCTTTTGAGTAAACTTCTAGGACTGAATATTTTAAAAAGGTCTTGTGGAGTATGAGAAGTGATCACTTTTCAGTTATAATAAACCTGTTTTAAAAAACAAATAAGGTCTTTTTTATCTTTCCTACAAAGCCTTTTCCCCATCTGTATTTACCTTGGTAGAGAGTAGGTGAGCACGAAGTTACATCCTCCTAAATCCCTCCCATGACAAAGTGCAAATGCTCAAACAGATTGGATGTTACTTAGCCTTGAAATTAATTTTTGGTGAAAATTTTTGACTGGATATTTTAAATATACATTATGAAAATATGTTTTCCTGTGAATGCTGTTTCCTAATGATAAAGAGCCTTAAAGACAGTCTTGTTGAAAACTGAACTTGTCAGAAAGGGTCGTTTTTACCAAGTAGGTTGATTGCAAGTTCCAAGGTGCTTTTAAGGCTAAATTTTCAGAGAGCCTTTGGAGTGCCACTCCAAAGTGGAAATAATCTGTAAGTTTTACATCCAGAAGTTTGGGGAATATAATTTTCCATCATGAGGAACATCTTGACAGGTCAGTTCATTCTGTTCATCTCAGAGAGATCTTCACATGGCATGAATGTCTCTCAACCGAGGACTAAAGAAGAAGCCTTATGACTTAATTTAAACCAAATACTTGATTTTTAAGTAGTTCTAATTAGATAGATGGAATTGCAACCCTGGAAAACACTCTTTTATGTTTCTTTTGCTTCTGTACAAATATCCAAAGGCATCTAAGGAAGCTAAGGTAGTCTAGAAGGACTGTCTCAAAATGTATCCGCTGTCTGCAAATATAAATCTCATGTGTGGGAACACAGATACACAGATCACCAGTCTTCCTGAGAAATTCCCCAGAATATAGAGATGATTTCTGTAGAGCTGCCTGTGTTAACTAGACTGATGAAACATGTATCATTGTGAGTATGTCACCAGTCAGATTTGAGACATGCCTTATGAAGACACTGCACTGATACAAACAGTTCTGTTTTAGTGCTCAAAGACAGATTTTGTACAGAATGTAGTCCCCAGTCAACACGAGCCAAGAAATAACAGTGTCTCCAACCTACATCTTGATGTAGGAACGTGCTTTACGCCCTGGTGTTAAATGGGATTTGGGGGGTAAAACTTCTAAAGAGCTATTCATGCAAATCTTCTTTTCCTGGCTTGGTTACAATGGTTAACAATAGGTTTTACCTTTTTTCTCCTTCTTGAGTATGGCTCATGTGATTAGAGACAAGTCTTTTGGCCCACCATATTTTATTCTGTGGAATAGAGATAATTCATCCTTCTCAGAGGGGATGTAAAGGAAAAAAAACCTATATTTTAGTGTGACATACCCAAATGGTATGACTGTGATGCTCAAGGCAAAGGATGGAGAGAAAATCATTCAACATAAAATAATCAGAATTTTAAGTCACATACTAATCTTAGTGAGAACCTAGTTCTCATCTTAAGGAGTTTGATAGTATTGTCTCAAAAAACACCTACCTCAGGATCTTGAAATCTCTTGTCATGTCTAGAATAATACCTTCAAGTAGCCTCTATTATTACAAAGAAATTAAAAAAGATCACATCTGCTCTTTGGGGTTGCAAGTACAGAGGATGTTGAAAAACAGGCTTCATTAAAAACAGGATGTATGGAACAGATAACATGAAAAGCAGCTATTAAATGGATTTGTTATCAGTGGGAATAATACTGAGTCATATTACAACAGTTACAAGGAAATGTCTTTGAAATATCTTCTGCAAATATTAATTCAATCTAGAAATTAAACCTCTGCAAACCAAAAAATATTTTATCAGTGGAATGTAAGGAAACAAAATGACTTGTTCAACACGTTGACATTCAGAAGGCAAAATCCAGAGCAGAAGGCAGGGCTGGAGCTCACTCTTGCCCAATTTTAACAAGCATTTTGGGATATTATATGTTGAGATTCTGGCTCGTGCTGTGAGTGTTATGGCTTTTACAGCTGACATGGAGTCCTGTGTGGTCAGCAGATGAGTGAGAGTGTTGAAGGAAATAGAATTGGTATCACACAGTTTTATTTCCTTTTCTAAAATGTTGTTAATTGTGCTGTGAAAATGCCAGTTTGGGGTTGTTTCTTCAGTTTTTTGGGAAACCTTTGTGTTTCCACCCTCATATGGAAGTAAATAGATTTTTTGCATTTCAACAGAGAAAAGTAAAATGTTGTGATTCCCATTGAAATGGTTCCTCTAGCATCTATGTTTTATTTATTTTTTATTCAAAACAACATCTGCTTGTTTGTTTGTTTTAATGCTTGTGAAATGCCAAAACAATTCATCTATTTATTTTACAAAGGCCAAATTAAATTCAGACTTGAGAGCTTGACTTTCAGAAGTGCAGGTCACTTACTGCTCTGGCTAAAGTTAAAATCACATTCATGAACTCAACACCTCTGACTCATGAAAACAATACTTAGAAATGTTTGACTTTGCCTTAATAAGTCCATTAAAATATTTGCATCCAGGGACTGGAAAAAAAAAAAAAAAAAAAAACAAACCACTTTGTAGAGAACAAGTTAGAAGTCTGGTCTGTTATGTATTGCTAAATTTGAACATCAATCCTCTACACAAGTGTCATTTTCATTCAAAATCAATAAAAATTAAAACCAACAGATGGCAGATGTTAAAGAATATTTTCCGGCAAAGAAATTGCTTTTTGGCTGAATAGAAAATTTGGGGATCTTATTTGTTTTACTTCTAACTTGGACCTGCTCTTGGCTTCTACTGCAACTACCTTTTCTGTGGTCCTACTACTCACGTGTGTGAGGACAAAAGCATCACTTCTGTTTTACTGAATTAGTGAATTCCAATACAGTTTGGGATTGTTTTGATACTCAATATTTTATGCTTATTCTTCCAGTGGTAATACCACATTAAAAAATCCAGAGAATAAATTAAATATTAGGTTTTCAAAGTGAAGTTGTTTCGTTCTGAGCAAGGTGACAAGGGATTAAACTCATACAGTTTCAGTATGCTACACTGACTTGTGATGTCTAATAAAGTCAATGGGGAGGAGTGGGCATTTGAAAAGAATGATTAATTAGATCCATTTTCAGTATCCAGAGAGGATGAGGTGGACTGGGCCCTAGCCTGACTGTTCCCAAATTGAAAGCAAAGGGAGCCTAAGGTGTCTAACACAGACATATGATCTACAGTTTAATATTTTTTTCCTTTATATATACTAAACCCCAGAAAGAAAGAAATGTTTCACATCTTTGATGATTCTCCCAATAGCCATGAGTAACAGCAGGGTCTAGGGAAACACTGAAAAAAACCAGACTTCCTTTAGAATGATAAAAATCCTTGGAAGGTGAATTGCAGGATCACAGAAAGGTTTGAGCTGGAAGGGATTTTAAAGATCATTTAGTTCCAAACCCTGCAATGGGAGGGGACACCTTCCATTCTCCCAGATAGCTCCAAGCCCTGTCCAGCCTGGACCTGAACAATTCCAGGGATGGGACATTCAGCTTTTCTGGGCAACCTTTTCCAGTGCCTCAACATGCTCACAGTACAGAATCTGACCTTAAAATTACAAAAAAACCAAATAAATAATAAATAATGATAACAATGAAATGGAAGATAAAATGACATGAGTGGAGTGCAGGTGTCAGTGAGTTTTCCTCAAAATATCTCTCCTGAAGAAAATTATCTAACAGTTTTGTAGATAGGTATAAACTTCAGGGCATCTGTTGTGGTAGAGCCATGCACGAAACTGGCTGTGGAAATAGTCAAGTCAGCTCAGAAAAGGAGAAGCCCACTCAAACCTCAAACTGTATTGTAACTGTTTCCAGAATTCTACTGCCAGCTCCACAGGGAACCTCTGAGCTGCTGACAAATCTCAGGGTATACACACAGGCATCTAAATATGGATTTATAAGTTTAATTTTAGGGATTTTTTTTCATCCTGTGTTTTGGGTCCCAGCAGGATGATGATATAGAATTGAATTTCTTTCCACAACCAACAGCATGTAGTCTTTTTTTATCATTTATGTAAAGAATTGATTAAAGAGTGATCTGTAAATATTTTCTGTTATTAATGGTAATTTCCCAATATGATTATTCATTATAATAATTTTAATGAATGGCAAGAAACCATGGCAGCCAGAAAATGAAAGAGATTGCTATATTGTTATATCTTTTCAAGAAAATATTTCTCACTGTTGTCTGATATTGAAATAACTGAAATTATCAATTTTCAAAACTGTGGCTGTGTTCCAAGGTGACACCAAATCTCAAAAACATGAAGGCAAAGATCTGTCCCACATCAGTTAGTCTCTGAGGCAAATACTGGAATTTCAGAAGCTTTTTGTATTCTCTTTGAAGCACCTCTTAATAGACATGTGAATAATCATTCTAGTCCACCTGGCCATTGTCACCAACGATTACTGGAAACCAGATACCCAGGGATGGGCTACAAGACAAGGTTCTTTCTTTGAGTCATTGAGACTTTGCTCAATGAATCAAACTCTGTAAGAAACTGAGAAACTTCAGTGCCTGAAATTCTTTGAGATAGATATTTGTATTTAATAGACAGATTTTTTTTGCATTTGTGAAGCCCAGTCTCCCTTTGAGGTGGTATCAACCTGTGGTACCCTCAGCGTCCCATGGCACTTTAAATACACGTTGTGCAAAGATGAAATCCCTCTTGTTTCTTCAAAAAAACGCCCTCCGACAGCCTCTTTTGACACCCATAATTCTTGCATTATAAACTACAGTAGAAGTCTTCCCACTCTTGCTTCACCATGTCACAGCTTTACAGGCCTCTGTACCAGCTTCCCTCAACTGGAATTTTTCAGGTTGGAGATTCCAGTGTATCTCAGTAACTCCACATGTAAAACCCATTTTCCTCCTTCATGTCTGACCACTGTTCTCTGACCTCCTGTGGCTGACACACTGAAAACAATGAGATTTTGGGACATAGACCTAATGGTGACAGTCCAGCACAACAATTCTTGGGGGTCTTGGTAGCCAAGTCACACTATTCTAATCTATTCCTGACAGCTGACAGGATTTTTATTGCAGGTATTTTCAGTTTAAGGATTGTTATTACACTCACTGGAAAATTATTTTGCAGATAAGTATGCCCCTGAATCAGAGCTGTTTCCCTGAAACTTCATTAATTTAATTTGTTTCACTTCAATAAGAAAAGCTGAGAAAGAAAAAGGAAGCAAACCTTATAAAGTAAAATTTGAATCACCTAATTGGTTATAGTCTCATCTCTCTATCACTGGGACAGTGAGAGACTGAATTGTTTCTTTCCACACAGATGTGTGCTCTTTCTTGGGGTTTGAGGCCATATCAGATAAAAATAATTGTTTCCTCAAGTATTTTGGTTCTTTCTTGCTTGACTAAAGAAAAATGGTTATGTCTCAGCCACCATAGGACATCTCTATTTGTAGTCTTGTTATGACAGCTTAGTTTGACTGCCAAATACAAGAACCAGTACCAGAGAAGCCTGTCATGGTATAGATGCACTAATACTATCATCCTGTACTCTGGCAGATGGTTAGAGAGCAAACCAGTAAATGTAGAGATAAAAGAGTGATTAATTTTGGCTATGAAGGTACGACAGCAGAGGAGGTCATAAAACAGAAAGGTTTATATGGGAGTGAGTAATTTTCTTTATGGCCCTTTGGCTTTCTTCATAATTACAAAGTCCACACAAACTTGTGGGGCACAAATAATAGATTCAGAGGTGCTGGAAGGGACTTCTGGAAGCCTTTAATCCAAGCCACCTCTCAAAGCACAACCAATTAGATAAACTCCCACAGTGCATTGCACAGTCAAGCGTTGAACACCCCCAGAAAAGGAGATTTCACCTGGACAACCTGCTAAAGTGCTTGACCACACTCATCACCACCTAGATTTTTTCCCAAATATGCAGCCAAAATTTCCCATCTCTAACTTGCGCCAGTGATTCCAGCTTCCCTACACTCAGGTTGCTGCAGACAGCAGTAAGATCCAGCTTATTCTCCTCTTAAAGTGAAACTTCCACCTTCTCCTTATGTCTCACAAGTTCTGTCCCCCTGATCATCTCCTGCTCACACAGCTCAGAGTGACACTGGCCACCTTCCTGCACAGGAACATCGGTGACTCCTGCTCACCCTCTTGGCCCTCAGAATTCCCAGCTATTTTTTGGCAAAGCTGCATCCTGTTCACTCAGCCCCCCCATCCTGACAAATAAATAGATTGAGACAGACTGCTCTTACAGGCACTTATTTTTCTCCATGAGCTGTAGAGCCAATCTAGAAGGATTAGCTCACAAGTAGTTATCGATACTGAAAGCACCTAAACTTCAAAATTCCTGCACTTGATTGACAATAAGTGTGATCCTGTGGAAAAGATGCTAATAATGTCATATTAGAATTATGGAGAGCTATCACAGAGGGATGTCAAGGAACAAGAAGAAATAAAAACATAAGGAAAGATTGCTCTACTTCTTGTGCTCTTGCTTAGATTTACCTATGAACTTTAAATTGCTTCCTAGGAACTTAACACAGGGCTAAGATTCCAAGAAGAATAGATTATCTTGCCTGCTGTTTGACCACTTTATGCCAGGCTTGTAAATAAAACAAATTACACTTAGAATACATATAAATTCCTTACCAGAGATTTCTTTCTTACTCCTCTCAGAAAACAAACATGTTTATGTGACACCAACATCAAACTAAACAGTGAAATGGGGAGGTACAGTGAAACAATATTTTAATTTCCTTTTAACTTCAGTTTCCCCTCCCCATTTTCCTGCATTTATTGTAAACTTCTTTCTTTTTTCCCAGTTCTTGGCTCTGAACCAAAGAGGAGTGCATTGAGGAAAGACAGCCTACTTCCTATTGAAAGCAGCTGGTTTAAAAGCAGTCAGACAATTTGCTATCATAAACATCCACCCAACACTTCTGTGAAGTTCATTTTGTTTCATTCAAAATCACTCTATAATTTCACAGTGGTATAGTGATAATGGCAGAACAATAACCTTTTTAAATATTCAGCAGGTTCCTACCTAGTGAAAAACATCTTAAACATCAGTTAAAGAAATAGGCATATATTTTCTGTGAAAGATTTTTCCTCCATCTGTTCAGATGGTGCGTTTTCCAACTAAACTATCACCAAGCTTGGTATCTTAGGGGGAATGTATTTAAAAAAGAGAAGTAAAAGAAAAAAGCATCACATTGTGACTTACTGAACTGGGAAAGAGATGATTCTGCAGAACAGAGAAGAGTTATGTGGGATGTGTCAGCTTTGCAACACAGTGGTTGCTTCAGTTTGGATTAAGACCCTTTTTTCTTACTTCTTAATGTGGAATGAGAACAGAAGTAATAGAGCTCACCCTTAGTCATGATGAAATTACAGACCATGGAAACTTTTAAAGAGGGTTGTTAGAGCAGGATGGATAATAGGGACAGACAGAACAGTGGAAACAAGGTCTCAGAGGAGCTGTCCTTGTCAGACATGTGTTTGTAACAGCACCAGAGCCAGTCCTGGAGTGAGGGATGCAGAGCAAACAACACATTCTAGGATGATGTGGGCTAGTCTGTAAGAGTACTGCTCCAGCAAATACCCTAGCAGTGTCCCAGAAACCCACCTGGAAGGGGCTAGGTATTTACCAGGCAGCTTTGCCATTAGCTCAGTGGACACAGCAGCACCCAGGAAAAGTAAGGGACAACAGCACAAGGTCCCTGACTCCCAAATGTAACTAAGCTCTGCATTGATGGAGTGGCTTAGCAGCAGCAGGACCTTGATATTCAACAAGAATATTTGGAGCTTTGGTGTTCAAAACTAAGTTATTTATCCAAAGCTCTTCCTATAGGCAGGAAAAATGAAAAAAAAAGAAAAAAAAAAGAAAAAAAAAAGATGCGGAGAATGTTTTGTCTTCTTTAAAGACAGGCATATAAGATGGGTCAAACAATAAGCCTGTTGGCACACTGAGTCTCCTCGGTTGGATGAAAGGGGTCCAACCCAGTCAATAGGTCTAGTTTGAGCAACCTGGGCTAGTGGAAGGTGTCCCTGTCCACGGTCAGGAATTGAAATGAGATGAAATTTAAGGCCCCTTCCAGCTCAAAACATACTGTGATTCTATGAAGCTATGATGAAACTCCTATGTGAATACTCAGCTGATTTATGCAGCTAAAAGCTTGGTTTCCCCTGAGTCTGTGCATCCCAGAGAGTTGTGCAGCCCTTCAGAAGGACGTGGACAGGCTGGAGACGTGGGCAGAGAAGAACCTGCTGAAATTCAACAGAGCAAATGCAGGGTCCTGCACCTGGGGAGGAACAACCCCAGGCACCAGCACAGGCTGGGGGGGACCTGCTGGGGCAGCTCTGAGGAGGAAGGACTGGGGATCCTGGTGGACAACAGGCTGTCCTTGAGCCAGCAGTGCCCTGGGGACCAAGAAGAACTATGGGATCCTGGGTGCCAGCAGGTCAGGGAGTGATCCTGCCCCTCTGCTCAGCCTTGGTAAGGCACATCTGGAATGCTGTGTCCAGGTCTGGGCCCCTCAGAACGAGAAACATGGAGCTCCTGAGGTGGATCCAGAGGACTACAAAGATGATGAAGGACCTGGAGCATCTCCCTGATGAGGAGAGGCTGAGGGGGCTGGGGCTGTTCAGCCTTGAGAGGGGACAAAGCTTACAGAGACACAGCCCATCCCTGTGTGTCCCTGTCTGCAGGAGGGCTCAGAGCAGGGCCCAGGCTCTGCTCCAGGGGCCCAGCAATGCCACCAGAGGAACAGGCAGGGACTGATCCCAGGAAGTTCCACCTGGACATGAGGTAGAACTTCTGCCCTGGGCAGTGACTGAGCCCTGAACAGATTGTCCAGAGAGGGCGTGGAGTCTCCCTCACTGGGGATATTCCAGAGCCCTCTGGACACAATCCTGTGCCCTGTGCTCTGGGATGGCCCTGTTTGTGTAGGAAGGTCGGACCAGATGACCCCACTGTGGTCCCTTCCAGCCTGACTCATTCTGTGATTCTGTGATACAGCGATTCTCACAAGTGCCCTTGATCTGTATTTGCTTAGACTCTGAGAGGGAACTGTTTTGTGAGGATGGATTCCTACATCCTTTGAGAAGCTGTAGGTTTCACCCATGGATTGAATGAGCGCATCAGTTGAACTTCCACAGGGAGGAAACCGTTCCTCCCTATCCAGAAAGGCAGAGGGGATCCAACACTTTATCCCTTACGGGTATCTGGACCTTTGTTACTCACTGACTTAAATCAATTTCTAGAGCTCTTCATAGTGACTTTAAGTCACCCACAGGAAATTAGTTCAGGTTTGGGGAGAATGCTGATGCTGAGTATTCAGTGAAAGTACATCTTCAGAGCAGTCAGAATTGGCTGCACTAACAGAATGATGTTTTCTGCACCTCAGCTGGTCCACCCAGGGCTGGTTAAGGTACCATCATATTATGGGCCTCTTCTGCTTTGTGCCTCTAGGAACATAATCTCATAAAATTTATTCTTAATGATGCCCCTGGCAGTCTATGACTTGGCATCTGGATTCTTTTGAAGGCTTGGTACAAACTGTAGGTCTAAAACACTGCCACTAACCCAAAATAATTCTTTATTCTCAAATCTCCATTATTTTGAACAAACTTACTGGATTTTTTTTCTACTTTGTTGACTAACAAAATGATGTATTTATGAAAGAGGTTCCAAAAGAACTACTTTAACTTTGTTTTGTAGTTCACATTACTCTTTGTTGTTCATTTAACCTTTGCATTTCTTTTCCCTCCTTAAACCTCTCTTTATCTTTCAGCCATGCCTCATACATATTATTTACCTACCCCTCCCATTAAACCCCATCCTGAAACCCTCAAGCTGAGCGGACAGCTTTAATTTCAATTTGCATTGATTTCCTTTTATAATAATAAACCACCCACAAACACAGGCAAAATTTGACTTGATTTAAAGCCAGCTTTCTGATGTGTCTCCAGCTTTGCCTTCTGACTTTCTGTCTGTGCAGATGTAAATTATTCAGCGAGGGGTGTTGTAGACATGCCTCCTTTATTAACATCAGTGGGACTTGTGAGGCTGAAGGAAAACCTACCCTCCCCACAGGCATCTCATGTTGGAAGTTTACACTTTATGATTGTGTAGAGGGACCATATATCACCCCACTCTTCATACCTGTTATTAATTCTCCAGAAGGGAAAAAGAAAAAAAAGAGAAAAAGAAAGGAGAAAAAAAAAAGAGAAAAAAAAGAGAAAAAGAATTTAAAAAAAGAAAAGAAAAAGAGGAAAGCTGTGGTATTCTTTGCATTATACAGATACTTTTCCATATTAAGAAGGAAAAAGAACATAAAAATAAAATATACTCTGCTAGTTTGCCACTAAGTACTGTCCAAACATTAAAGGCAAGTAAGTTCCCAAAAGTGGGTGTCATTTGTGATGCTGTAATTAATCACACATAGTTGCTTACAGTCTGTGTAGTACCTACTGAGTGATTTTGTAAAACATGATTTGCCCAGATATGACCCAGTTGGTGCTTTGTAGCCTTTCCTAGATTTCACTGCAGAGTGGATTGTTGGTTAAGACATTGACAGCCCACCACCAGTGTATTGTGTGATCCACACTGAAGCATTATTTGGCCCATGGGAAGAATAGCATCATCATTGTTGCAAAGCACAGAATAATAAGGCAGAGACATATACTAACAGTTTGGGATAGCCAGATTCATCTGATTCATTTTAATGAGCAACTAGGCCAGCAAAGCAAACCCAACCATCTGTGCTGCAAAGACACTGAATGCTGGAATTTTTTCCCCTTCATCGTCATATTGCTATATCAGCACATGTGCTAACTTCAAACCTTTCCCATAACACATGTGCTCCAATTGCAATCATTTGGATGCAATTTGGTTTATGCTTCCATTTCCCCCCTGTTGATACGAGCGGGGTGGTTGCTGTTGTTGTTGGAAATGCTTTGACATCTCTGTCTCCATTTCTTAATGTTCTTCTGTGTGACCTTGTCCAATCAAATCTAACAGGTACTGGCACAAGCATTTGTGCCTTGATCTGAAAATATGCACAATTATGTGCTAGTTGTTTTGTGAATGGTAATTGATGGTGCTTAAAAAACATGCATAAAGTTCCCAACGAGGTAAACAAACAAGCAGTGACCTGGTGCAGGATGTGAAAGTGCAGGAAAAGGCATCTTACATGTTCTTCCATTGAATATTAAACTACCCAGCTTGAATTAAAGCCAGGTGACCTGCAAGTAAATGCAAGCAAATAAAAAGATCCTGGTCGCGTAGAAGAAACCAACAGCAGTCTGAGAGCTGGCAGCTCTTTCAGTCATTATTGCCTTTAATGATAGTTAAAAATTAAAAAAAAAAACCTCATCTAATTTCCACCAGTTTAGACCTTGAGTTTATGCTCATGTTCATCTCAGGCTTCGTTTGCAGTCATAAAGAGGAAGAGACAAGGTCACTTCAACATCGCTGGGACAATGTGCACCATTCAAGATTTGACTCAGCCTCTGCAAACTGCACTGCTTCTCTCTCTCTCTCCCATGGAAAGAGCATGAGGTGATGAGGCTCCCCATCTCATGCCTCCCTTAAAACCTTTGTTTCTTCAAGATGGGTGCAGAGGAATGAACATCTGATCAGAAATGTAACTGCAAATGTACGGCGTCTAAGCGAGCAGAGGCTTTACTTGGCAGTATGAGCAGTGTGGCCTTTGCAGCTGGACACGCCGTGGCCACATCTATGGGCCCTTCTACCTGATGGAAACCTTTACTAATGAAGCCCCCCTGCTTCGGGGGCATAAACCAGTGCTTGTCTGTGGCTTTTCACCCTTCTGAGTGGATACATCAGCTCAACTGGCACTAACTCTGGGATTTCTCCGGTTGCTCGAGGCAGCCATAATAACCCTATTATTAAAATTACTATTGGGTTAAAACGAGGCACATGGAACAGTGCTGGATGCACTGATTCATGCTAATTGTGATAGCACCATTTCTCTCTGCCAAGCCAGAGGCGTTTGGGAGCTGATATTTGTTCCATTAACAAGCAAGGATGTTACAGTGCTACCAGGTGAAGCATATTACAGGTGTTAAATAACCTGAGTAGATGGAGAACAGTGTCAATAGTTGAATAATTTTGATTATTAGCTTGTTCAGCTGAAGGTGGCAGGATGAAAAGCTTACATGAGGGAATTATATAATGGGGAAAGGAGGAAACCTAGGTAATGGACAAAATGTGGTCTTGTTTAAAAATAATAGCAACATTATGTCTTTGTGCTCCTTCTGTGGTGAGAGGATTAGGCTGTAACATTCACATGGATATGGCAATGCAATGAGAAGTTTTAGGGAACATCCATAATTTAATGCATGTTTCCAGAAGTCTCTCCACACTTATTCTGGCATGAATTTTTCTGCTTAGTTACTACCTATTGCCTCGGTTTCTGTCCAATAAAGCAGAGCTGTTTTCTGTATTTGTTGAACACCAGTTGTGATCTTGAATGCTTTCTACAGAACATTTTACTTCATTTCTGTGAGTTATTTTATTCTTGTCGCTCTGAATTTTTAACTGAAAAATAATTGTCGCTGGGTTTGGTTTTTTGTAGAAAAACATTGGTAAAATTATTGTGGTTAATAGATGTTAAGCTATAACAACAGTGAAAAAAACTTTATAATCCATTCTCCTCTGTGTCATCAGCTTGGTAAGTTTTAGATACAAATAAAATATTTAAACCAGAAGCCTGAAATGAGGCGTTCTAGGTTAACCCTTTGTTCTCACATCTAGACTCAGATGAAAACTCAGGGATAAACTCCCCACCAACCCCTCCAAAACTGGCATATTTCAGTTAGCTGAAAACGGACATCTGAACAGAAAATGACAATTCTCAAAGAAATCCACAATATGTTGTTTTATTGAGGCAACTGAAATGTTTCACTTCAGCACAGTAGAGACCTGAACAGAGATGTCTAAATCCATTTAGAAGCATTGGAGTGTCTGACATCTGCAAGAGCCTGAAAGATGCAGCCCAGGAGCCACTGAAGACCAACACCTTTGCAAAGTGACAGCTGGAGGTTGAGGGGGAAGCCCAGAGCATGCAGGAGGACAGGAGACACACAAGGTTTTGCAGCATAATATCACCCAAGGAACCAAAGTTCTTGTTTTCACAACATTTTAAATTTTTGTTATTCTTTTTGTGTTTTGTTTTTATATTATACCAATATTACCAATTTTATATTAATAAAATATAATATTAATATTACCAATTTTATATTAAACCAATATATAACGAAAAATACAAAAAGTGAAACAATTCACTGCTTTTGAAGTCACTGAGGAATTCTGTCCTACTCAAGAGTATTTTGTGTGTTGAGCAGAAAAACCACTCCCATCTCTCCCTACCTTCCAAAATGAAAGAGAATCAAATATTTTTATTTCCTCTCCCCTACCCAAATATTTGCAGTTTATTTTTTTATGTTGGGAGAAAATTGCCTAAGACCCTAAACATTATTTAATGAACTTGTGGCAGAAGTGAAAAATCCACAGCAGAAAAATTCAGTAATTTAGCTGCTTATGTGGCTGATAAAAATTAATCCAAATAAGGATTTATATAACTACAATGTTATTAAAAGTTTATAACTGCTTGCTAATTGGCATCATTAATGAAAATTAGGTACATGCACTTAAGTATTTCACCCCTTAATGAGGAAATGGACAGTGATGTGAAATACTACTAATAATTAATATTAATATTTTCTAAGACAAATATCATGCCCAAGACTTTGCCAAGAGAAGGAAATACAATTACCCAGCCTGTGTGTGGTGGCCATGAGTTAGCATTCCAGCCAGAGTTGTTGAGAATAACCCTTGGTGATACAGATACATCAGAAAGAGATCCCGTACCACAGAAAAGGCAGTAACGAGGCTGAGCCAGAGGCAGAAGTTTCTAATATGTCATGCTGGACATCTTAGTTTGTTATCTGTAATTCACATTTGCCTTTTCAAATACAGATCATAGCACTTCCCCCTCACTGTGTGGTAAAAAATGGATGTACAGGCACAGGGAAGATGCTTTGGCAGTAGGCCTGCAAAACTGTCAGGGCAAGAGGCATCAAAGGGCCTGCAGGTCTTGTCGGTAGATCCTACAGCAACAGTAAAAGCTGGAATCCCGTGTCAGCTAGCCAGGATCCCTCCACAGTGCATGTGGATCTGCTTCGTACCAAAAGCATCCTACACGCTTAGTTGAGAAGCATGAAAGACAAGAATACACCTTTGAGACATTATCTTTCTCTGGAACATATTTATTTACAACCACTTTTTTTTACTTTTCTTTTTCTTTTTTTTTTTCAGGCATTAGATATCCTTTTGTGACATTCATATGAAATTTTGGTGATTCAAGAAAGGCTTAAAAAAATGGGTGGCCCTATTTTAGTTTCCTTTTTTTCTTATAATATTTCAAATGTCATCTCCGTCTTCCTGGGTGAGCGTGATAATAAACAGAATGAGAGGGGGGGTTTTATCAGATGGATGAGATAAAGAATCAAGAGTAAGAACTAGAGTCTATTTCTAGCAGGACATTCAAGGACATACCCATTTGCTCAGTTTTATTATTTTTCCTTGAGTCCAATTAATTAATCTTTAATTCATGCCTATAAAACAAAAATTATTTGTAAAATAACATATTATTGCAAAACAACATATCGAATACTTCCTTATTATGAATTAAGGAGGGCAGTTGCATGTTCCTGGTGCCCTGTTGAAGCTTTGTCATTTAGCGCAAAAAATTTTCAAGATTCCTCAGATGTAAGGAGGAAAAATAGATTAAATTCCTGCAGGGAGGAATTGAACACAGCATTCCCAGTCCTGGAGGGCTTCTATAACCACAGTGTTACTGTTATAAAGACAGTTTCTATCATTACATTTTCAATCTCACTCTCTGGAGGGAAGCTAGATGAAAGACTTACAGAATGTAACTTGGATTCACTGTATGTACTCCTCTGAAATACAGCCATGAAAGCCAGGGATTTTATTTTGTTCTTATTTATTTTGTTTGGGGCTACGAGTCCACCCACACATGAAATTGCTTTTATCAATTATGTCTCAGGGTGACATAATGAGAATTAATTTCTATTTGCAAATTACAGTGGTCTTTGGTGCAAATTCCACTGAATATGTGTGGTCTTTTATTGATGTAACTTGTTTGACCATTTTCAGGCATTACATGGAGTAACTGGAAGTTAACTCCCTTGGTAGTTAATTTACCTTTCCACTATCCAATATACCCTGCATTCAGAAAAGTATCTAACCAGGCACCCCTTTTTCTTATGATTTCTGCTCTTAAAATTGATTGAGAGTCTGTACATAAGATTGCTCAAGTTTCCTTACAGGCTGGAGACAAATCTTACAGTAAAGATTATCCTAGTGAAACATTGCATTTTTCATCAACTCTTAACTATTTCTTCTTTTACACCAAAAGCATTTTTAAAGAGCAAGTTTAAAGCATGGCTGTAGTGATGTATGACACCTTTTGCCTTGCCCTTGTAGTATATGAGTAAATTAATGCAATAAAAGGAATTAATTTATCCTGACTATTAAATGCCATCAAAGGACTAATTTTTTCTATCTGTCTTCCTCTGCCTTTGTGTTCCAAGTTTTGCCCTTCTTCATGATGACTCACCCTGGTAGAATGTTTTCCCAAGGGATGTTTGTCTAGTAGGTAAGTGATTTTATTTTGGATCTTAGTTAGAGGGTCATCTTTTGTCTGTTTACTTTGCTTTGAAGAGGTATATTCATCTTTGCGCTCAAAAACCCTTTCCAGCATCCAACCTGTTATCTGTTATATCCTCTTATATTATTACCAAAATAAGGTGAATTGGAATATTGTATTAATTGCACCCACTTTTGAACATCCAGCTTGTAGATGTTTCCATCTGGGCTGTTATCATAGGTTTTTTTGTTTTGTTTTGTTTTGTTTTGTTTTGTTTTGTTTTGTTTTGTTTTGTTTTCTTAAAGCCCCAACCAAAAACAAATGAAAACCCACCAAAATCATAGAGACAAATTTGTAGAAGGAGAATGTACATTTAGGTTAAAACCAAATTTTTTACTATGAGAGTAGTGAGATACTGTCATGAGTTACTCAAAGAACCTGTAGCTACCTCATCCCTGAAGGTGTCCAAGGCCAGGTTGGATGGGGCTTGGAGCAACCTGGTGTAGTGGAAGGTGTTCCTGCCCATGGCAGGGTGTTGGAACTGGATGATCTTTAGGGTCCTTTTTAACCAAACCATCCCATGATGCTATGATTCTATGAAATAGGCAGTTTTAGAGTGAAATTTATCTCATCCTGAATAAAAGTGTTTAATGTATGACAGAACAGTCTCCTTTTACAGCACTTTTTTTTTTTCCATAGACCATAAAATGAGACAGTGATGAGTATCTCAGACAGAGACATCTGTATTGTAACTGTCTAAAGCTAAAGAAGATGAATCCCATCCAGAAAAGAGAACTAATAGTACTGTATCAAAGACCACAAGAATATATTTCCTCTCCTTTCTCTTCTAGGCGGGGGGGATTGCAGTGGAGCTGGCCACACATCACAAACAAGATAAAAGGCACAGCCAAAGTGAACAGATTAGCACAAAGCCATATGTAGAACCTCTCAAAGCTGCTGACAAATAATGTTGAACTTCTAACAAAATGCTGAAATTCAAAGCCTATTAAAAAAAAAAAAAAAAAATGGGGGTGGGTATGTGAAGGAGAAGGGACTGGGGGGAAGACAAGTGATATTCATTTAGTAAATTGTTCGGTGAGAAGGCCTATAGCTTGTCCCTTGAGGTTGCTAAGTGTTCTCCTGTATTCTGCAGAACAGGAAAGGTTTACATCACCCTTCCTATCAAAGAGATATTTGGGCTGCCTTCTCTCCAATCTACCTAACATCCTCATTTACATCTACCTCTCTGACTTCTATTAAAATTGGGCTCCTACTCCACTGTCCTGCTACATGCTGCCATTCTCCTGTCCATCATTAAATCATTGCCTTTTCTTCTCTTCTTCCTCTTCCCTTCTTTTCTATTCTTCACCCTGCATCTCCCAGAGGTATTTGCATTTGTGTGGCAAATACACTGATTCTTTTCACATGGTTTGCTCCAGCATGACATGAACTATTTAATTGTAAATTATTAAGTCATCTGTACTTTCCTGAAATGATTCACTGTGGAATGACAGGAAATTATTCCTAGTGGAATGACAGGATATGATATGATGAAATCATGATTCACATGTAAATTGGATGTCTGCTGATAGAAATCTGAAGTCCACTGAGAATTCACAAAAAGAAAATGCTGCAAGGCTTATCCATTGGGTAGATAATTTATTAATAGATAGCCCTTGTTTTAATACTATCTACTCTTAGTTGTTAAAACCCCTGGGGGATTTTTTTTCGTTTCTTCAGATGTAGCTTGATGTGAAAATTTTAGATAAACAGCAACATTTCTAGTCTTTATATACATTCATTCATATATATATTTTTACCTTTAAGTATCTCAATTGTCAACCGAACTCACACACATTATCCATATATAGATATAACATAAATATTTAAATATATGTAAATTTTAAATATATATATAAGGACTGACTGCTAGCTGGCATAATTCACTGTAGTTTTATTACTTGAATGGAATTGTGCCAGTTTTATCCATGCTGATGTTTTGTAGACCACAGATTAAAGTGTACACAGACATTGTCGTGCATCTTTATTTTTGTTCCTTCTACAAAGCTGTCTGCACAAATAATCTCTTTGGCTTCCTCTGATTCACTTTAAAAGTGTTACATTAATTTTAAATGCAAATTGCAATAATTAAATTTGACCTTATAAACTATCAGATGTGATGGGAATTTCCCTTCCTGATTTTTTTATCTTAAATTGGAAAGGAACCAGATCAAACAAGCAGGGAATTTCAAAGTCAAAACAAATACCATCCACGGCTAGGGACTCTGCTACAATAACAAAAAAGAAAACATATGTATGTATGTGTGTGTGTTTTGTGTGTATAATATAGATGTTAACCACAAAGTATCCAACATCTTTAAATTTGTTTGTAGGACTGGCAGTAGCTCATCTTTTGTTGTTAAGGTGAAAAAAAAAAAAAACCAACCCACAATCAAAGTGACCCACATAGATATATGTATTTTTTTTTCTTTCTTTAATAATGGATACTTTCAGATACCTCCTAAGGTCCTATTCCTCCTGTCATGTTTAAAGGGTTTATTGTTTCCAGAAAAGCTTTTGCTGCTCCCTCTGGAGACTGAGCTGATCTAAGGTAATATTAATTCTGTGCCTCTCGCTTGTCGGAACTCGACTTCAAACGGAATAAATGAGATGAGAGCTGAAAGAGAGGTTATGCAAGCTGTCATCCTCCATTGTGTTGGAGGCATCAATGACTCTCAGAACAAATTAGGTGTCACTCTACTAAATCGCAGTCAGAAAGGCAAATCAGTTTATAGAAGACTTATTTGGTCTCCTGGAAAGCTCTTGCATTCAGAGCACAGTTAATCTTCCTTTTCTTTCAGTAAATTTAAAAATCCTCATTTTTTATTTCTTTTTAAATCAAGATGAAGCAGAATTTCCTCATGATGAGTCATAAAGTTCCCCATACAATTTATGCTGATTAGTTCAGTCTAATTTCTCTTTCTTTAAATGGAGAAAAAAAAATAATCCCACAGTGGTTTGTTTCACTCCTAAAAGAGAAGTGACTACATATGTTTTATTAGATTTCTTAATTTGGGGATTGTGGCTTGGGAAAGAGGTTTGTGGTGAAAAGAGTGTTTGAAGAAAAAAAGGAATATTTGTGAAGCTTGCCAAGTATGAATTATTCCAGTTTTGTAAATCTCACTGATTCTATTCATTCTTTACTAAATGACTCTCAACCTACAGGAAAGGAACTACAATTAGATAACTACCTGTTTAATATTTTCTCTGGCACTTGATTTAACACTTATTTTTTTTTAGTTAATTTTTTCCCCCAGTGAAAAGGGTAAAGGGATTTTGCAACCTAGGTTGCACAAAGAACGTTTTTCTTTTACAATCAAGTGATGTGCAATCAGGTTTTCACCGAGAAAGGCATGCTCAGCCACTTATTGAGAGAAGAAAATTGCTATGCTTTAGCAAGATCAGGACAACTACCAAATATACCTCACATAAACTGAGGTATCTATTCTAGTTCAACAGTTTGTCTATGCAAGGAATGAGTATGGTGCAAGAGGAGCAGCTCTGCAGAGTGAAACAGCTGCAGTTGAGGGCCATTTTACACTTTAAAAGAATTTTTTTTTCAGATTATCTTTAGCCTAGACCTATGAACTGGCATGCAACAGGTTCTGCAGGACAAGTATATTTTTCAAGAGCATGTCTTAGTTTTGTTTGATTTGAAAGACTTTGAGACCCCTCTGTGTGTGCAAGAAGTAGGAGCAACCAGATTTCCTCAAAAGTACACTCTTGACAAAAACTGGAGATGCGACTTCAGTTTCTCCTAAAGTTCAAGATAAATGACAAGCACAGATTCCTAAATTGGGTCTCAGGAGTCATTATGTCATTTTGTGATTGAAGCTGTGTCTTGGGAACACAGTGTAAAGTTTCCAAGGACAAATCACATTTAATTTCCTGGGTTTTAGAGAAATCTTTATATTTCAGCAGTGTTAGAGTGCTTTGGCTTCATATGGAAGATGGAGAGAGAGCTAAGTGAATAAAACTGCATTTAGGGAAGGTCTCAAGCTTATGTAGGAATTCTCTAAACTTTATAGTGGGAAATAGGGAAGAAAAATCAGAAATTAACCCCCCTTATCGATAGTTATCTAAATACCAAACTTTCTCCTTGAACAGAACACATGAAAGAAGTCAACAGAGAGGAACCAGAGATGCTCCTTCTCCATTGCAAATGACAGAAAAACCATCCATGAACTTGACGAGTGAGGAGTTCTCTAACTGAAGGATCATCCTGCCCACTTTGAAGAAGAGACTTAAAATCAGTTCTCTTACCTTTTTAGCAAAGTGCTGAGACCCTAGAAAGATTGGATATTTGAAAATTAGGCTTTGTGAATCATTGCCATTGAAATGTTTCTGCATCAGGAGATAAGCGGTGTGGTTTTAAATCTCCTCAGGCACAGGGGGGATCTGAACTCAGATCCCACACATGCTGGAAGGTGGATCTAAGACTTGAGATATAAAAACATAGTTAATTCCCATCATTCCAACTTTAAAAATAATAATAAAAAAGACTCTTGCCTGAGCTTGTTTGTTTGTTGTCATAAAGACGAGACAGAGGGTTTATGTTTGAACATCCCAAATGGAAGAAAATTCCTTTACTGGCAAAGTTCAGATGGAAAAAATTTGAAGTGAGAGGGATATTTCTCAGCATTTCATAGAATCATAGAAGTTTGGAAAAGACCTCTAAGGTCATTGAGTCCAATCTTTATCCCAGCACTGCTGGGTCCACCACTAACCCATACCCCAGCACCACATCTACATACTTTTTGAATGCCTCCAAGGGTGATATTACCACCAGTTCCCTACAGATTACCCCAAAAAACTTACTAATTCTCCACCTCTTACATACAAATTCCATTCTGTGGATCTTGCCACAGCAACTAGGAACCTAAAAAATTAAGCTATATGCTAATAAACGGTTCAGAATCAAGACATTGTCATATGAGAAGTCACATTCCCAGGGAACATCACAAGAACTCAATGCCTAAATGTTTATGGATTGTAAATTGCTATTGTAAAGTAAGACTTCCAAGATAAAAGGAGGAAGTAGGATCAATATCAGTGTCAGCTATCTGATACTCAAGTGATGACATCTCCCTTTTTTCTCAGCATATTGTGAAGGCTCCTGAGCAAAGGGTCTAAACAGGCAACTAAACATTTTCTATAAGTATCTCTTCCAAATAATAAACATTTGGTATGACTGAACTCATACATCATTTATACTCCCTTTGTCTTGATATTTTGGCTATTTAGATAACTGGAAAGATTCTTTGCAGAACCAGCTCAATTTTAAGCTCATATTGAAAACTCTTTGAAAAAAAAAAAAAAAAAAATGTTTCATATTCATTTTGGGGAGTATCCATGGTGTAGGAGTGAGTCACTTTGATGAATCTGATGTATACAATAAAGTAGAGGAAGAAGCTTTCAGACAGTGAAGCAGCACAGGCCTGATAATCCAGAAGATAGTGAAGAGAGGTGCATCCTTTCTAGCTGAAAGCTGTCTTATCTTATATTCTCCTCCTAAGATAGGGGGCAAAATCAAGGTTAATCTTTTTTATGCAAAAAAGATGTGCTTTCACATGTGCTGATGTTTTTGGAGATAGGACTAAAGTTATCACAAAGGCAAGTGATCTGTTTTTATGTAGTTCCCTAACCCTTAGCTACTCAGAGATAGAAATGACAAAGTCCTCCCATAGGTAGAAATTTGAAAATTTCTGAAAATGTTGAACTGTGTACCTAACTATAAACAGGTTTGGCTTTTTTCTCAGACAGTGACAAAGTTTAGATTTACCTAAATGGAGTTTCCAGAGATGTTTGAAAGTTAATAAATAAATAAATCCCCCAAGAAAAGGGGATTTCTTGGACAAAGGGAAAAAAACACACTGTGTTTACCACAAAAATTGTATTCAAAGCAGTGGGAAAAACTCGGCGTGCTGATGCTAAACCATGCTTATGGTTTCACTTATTTGATGTGTTCATGGAGTGCATCAAACATGGGCTGAAAATCTGTGAAAGATGGGAAACAAAGGGAAGAATAAATAGTCAGTGGCACAAGGTGAACAGTGGGATGCCTCGCCTCATTGTTCTGCATTAGATCTCGTGTTCGAAATCTGTATTAATGATCTTGAAAGAGGGTAATACTGAGGTTAGCAAAACTTGCAGATGACACGAAGTTATTTAGCAAGCACAGACCAGAGAGATCCGTGAGGAACTTCAAAGAGACTTAGCTAAACCATGTGAGGGCAAATGAAGTTCAATGCCAGTAAATGCAAAGTAAGGCATACTGAAGGGAAAAAAATAAATTAAACTGCTTGTACATCTGACAGGGGTATACATTCACTGTCTCAACCCAGGAAAGGAATCTGGGTATCAATGAAGACAGATTTCTCTACCATATGCAGCTGTAGTTTTAAGAAAAAAAATTCAAACAAGATGTGAGGCTTCATAAGAACTGAGATGGGGATTGATACAGTAAATACTACACAGCCAACCTATAAATCAAAATGTGGTCTCATCTGGAAAAATTTGTGAAGTATCATTTCACTACTGTAAAAACAAAATAACAAAAAAAATACAGAAAAAATTGACAAATGAAAGTGATCTCTTGGGGAAAATAAAAAAGGCAGAAGAGAAAAAAATCCATCATGTAGAATGATTGAAAAGATTGGGAAGAGTTACCTTAGAAAGGAGAGGGGCAAAAGGACATAATGAAAGGATAAAAATGAATGACTTAAAGAAGATAAATTAGGTGCTTCTCTTCTCAGCTAGTGGCAGGACAAGAGAATGTGCAATAAAATTAAGGAGGCTGGCAAGTTCAAAACAGATAAAAGGCAACAGTGCTCTTTTTTTTCCTACATTGAGTGATTAAGCTGGGGAACCTTCTGAAACATCAGAAGTGATAACTAAAGGACACTTCAAATAAATATTTAAACAGATAACAAGAACTGCTAAAGTTGAAATAAAAAGGCCAAATATTTTTTGGGAAGTATTTGAAAGCTCTCTTTTTAAAGCTGCATTTCTTGAAATTTCCTTTGAAGAGCTCTTCTAGTCTTGTGTCCAAATCCCACAAACTTTGGAGGACAGAGACCCTGAGGACCTGGTGGCTCATACTGGGGTTAGTTCACAAAATGTGATTACTGTATTTGAGTGTTTTGCATGCTGAGCATGAGTCTTCATGCTCTGCACACAGAATGCTGCTGCAGCTTTGCACCAAATATTTGTTTCCAGACATTCAGCCCTCAGGGAGAGTTCCTTGGCATCAGCATGAGCATTTAGGAGGAATACTAAGGATCTGTGTGATGGCCCATGTTTACTGTCCCAAATTCTTCTAGACATGGTGCTCATGAATCATGGAGGTGAGGCACTGGGCTACACGGATTCAGGATTGTTCCCATCAGAGCAACGTGTCCTCCTCTAAACAAGGTACAGAGCCAGGCTGCCTACACTGGCACAACCTGTTATTATTTGTCCTCCCCCTCTCCTGGACTGCTTGCTCCACCAAATCATCAATATTTATCTTTCAGAGTGCAGGTTTGCCGACTGAAGGTATGATGAATGTCCTTGTGTTTGTAGGCTGTCAAACACAACACGGCTTCCACCTCAGTGAAGCCTTAGGATGTGGAATAGCAGAAACTTGAAACGGTATCAGTCCATCCCAGGGAAGGAGCAAGGAGACATGTTCCTCCCTTCAATCGTGAGTGCCAGCTCAGAGTACCCCAACATCTGACACTATGAGTGGTGACCCAAACCTCTGCTGTCTGGCAGCTCTCTGATGCTCCTCTTTACAGTCATTAAAATGGAAATAGCATCTGACAGACATGAACATCATTTCACTTCCAGCTCCCTCAATTATCTCCTCCTTTCCACTGCCCTCCCACTCTCTGTGTGGTGAGAGAAATATGTTTTCAGAACTGTCATTTTAAAGAGTAAATACTTGAACCATCAATAACTGTGTGCACTTTGCCCCAGCTGAATGAAAACCTCCTTTGTGAGCACAGAAGCAAATGATGCACAGTTAAGTAGAAAGAAGCTACCTGAATGTACTTATTTCAGCTAACTATTTCTGTATTATGATAGCCTGATTCCAGTAGATCAAAGAAACCTGGCAGTGTTGTTTTTTTCACACTGTGAGAAGCACAAACATCATTTAAATGCCCCCTCAAAATATTCATGCATCAAAAATCCGTTGAAGGCTCAGTCTATTCTCAAGCTGGCTTTCAGCCAACATTGTTATGTTGTTGCTGCATCATGATGGAAATAGCAGACAGCAGAAAACAACAAACAGCAGAGAAGACAAGTCTTTAAAAACAAATCCAAACAATTAAAAACAAAACCCAACATTTTAGCATTATTTAAAATTTCAGTGATAGCAAAACTCATTGATAATTGTTCAGTTATTGATTTAGTTCTATGAAATGAGATTTTAAATGCTGAATTCTAGGAACCTGTATTCAGAGTTTTTCTAACCCTCATTCTGATGTTTTTTATTTTGTTCTGTAAAATATGTATAGCACATGGAGGCCTTTCTCACTTGATGGAAGTGCTGTAGCTTCGCTGAAGCTGACAATTACATCTCTCACAATGAAGGTCAAGTAAGTAAAGAAATTAAAATTAAATGGAATTTCTCAGTATCTGGTGAGCTTTTTCCAAGACAAAGGGTGTATAATCTTGCGCCAAACCATTAATGTCTTCATGACCTCATCTCTGAGAAAGCTGTGGAGTTTCTACTTAGATGCTCAAGTAGATGGAGAATCTAAGTAAGTTATTCCAATATTTAGTTGTCCTTAACTAAACTTATAATAAAAAAAACCTCTCATGGTAAATGGAGAAGACTTTTAGAGAACACAAAGAGGAAATCTGAGTCACTGAATGCAAAATACCCCCCTTAGTTTAAATGTTAAAATGTCCTTTGTTCTGCCTACATGGTCCTGTCTCTTCATTCCACAGAATTCATCAAACCCAACCGTGCCATCATCCTAGGAAGAATCTGGAGAAACTACTCAACCTGGACTGATTCAAAGGTTTCTTGACAGAGAACCCTGGCAACCCCTGTCCTCTGTCTTGAGGCTGAGTCACTCTGTGTCCAGAACTGCAGCAGTACAGAGACCCACAGAAGGGCAGCCTGATTCAATTTCAACTGTATGGGTGTAATATCTGCATTTTCTTTTCAACGCTAATTTAATAAAATATATGTGCATATAGGTGTATGCATATATGTGTGTGTGTATATGTGTATATATTTTCTGTCTCTATGGTATTTGTGTATGCACATCGCAACTCTGGAGCAAGAAATAACACTCAGAATTACACTCACGGAATATCAGGGTTGGAAAAGACCTCCAAGGTCATCAAGTCCAACCAACTCAGTCTCAGCTGGACTATCAGTCTCAGATCAAGTCCAACATGAATAGTAGCACTCTCAGCACTCTTCCAGAGAACTGCTGATGGGAGGCAGACATGGGTTTCATAGAATCATAGGAAGGTTTGTGTTGGAAAGGACCTTAATGCTCATCTCATTCCACCCCTGCCATGAACAGGGACACCTTCCACTATCCCAGGTCTCTCAGAGCCATATCCAACCTGGCTGTGAAGACTCCAGGGATGAGGAATCCACAGCTTCTCTGGGAAACCTGTGCCAGGGCCTCATCACCCTCACAGCCAAGAATTTCTTCTCAACATCTAATCTAAACCTACTCTCATTTTGAAGCCATTCCCTCTGTTGCATCATTAGGGCCTTATAATCATATATAGATATGTACACATAGAAATGTATCTTTAGACTGAGTAGAAAAATGCCTAAGAAGTTTAGATGCCTGTAAGTTTTGGTGGTTGTGAAAGAGTATATTAAATAATTTATATTTATGCAGATTTCATCTAGACTTTGAGAGATCTCCTTAGAAATCTTTTTTTTCAGCTTCAGTTCTCCAGTTCCTGTTCTGCTCTGGTGACTTCCAACCTCAGTCTCTAACTTTCCTCCACTGTGTGAGGCTATGGTGCCCTGGAAAGCTCTGTGACTGCTGCTTCAGGAGTGCAACACATGGGAACTGTGCAAACAAAAGCCATTTGACAAATCCTTACTGTGAGCGAGGCTGCCTGGACCACTTCACTCTCTGCCCTTCAGCACTTTCACCACCAGTTCTTTGGCTCCCTTGCAAATTCATGTGGAATTCATTGTTGGAGATCATCTCTCTGGCCTTGATGCCTCTCAGGCAAGGCAAGGCTGTCATTTTAGGCCTATGAGCTATATTTGCTGGTTGATGGATGCCTCCACATTGCCAACCGAAAATCACCCGGAAGTCAGCTATAGCAGATGTGCCATGTAATTACACTGTCAAGGAAGAATTCCAGGCATTGGCCTGGTAATTTTAAGAATCCATTTCTGTCCATCGGAACATCCCCTGTTATTTTTTCATAGATATTAAGCATTTCAGCCTTTTTTTTTTTTTTTTTTACTGCGATGAAATATGTATTTCAGCAGAATTTTAGGACAGAAAAACCAAGATATGTCTCATGTGATATTATGCCTATGGCTGGCACATCTTGAGCTAGAAGCCTAATCATTCTAATCACCTTTCCTTCCCTCCTTAAGACATGTGAGACAGACACCTGCTTGCAATCCTTCAGACCTGAGGTGGCACTACTCAGCCAATGGTGATGGTCTTCTACGTCAGCTGGTAAGGAAGCTTACAGCTCAGTCGGACCCCTAATTTGGGGACTTCATTTAAGAGACTAAATGCAGATGAGCTGAAGCTACAGACAGACAAGGAGACCCATTTCTTTTCTTTATTAGACCTCAGATACAGAGTGAATCAAAGCAGAAGGTGTCAGAGTGCCAATGTTATAGCATCTGATATACTGTGCTTTGGGCACCCTCATATTCAGGACAGTTGCTTAGCAACTGGGATACAGGCTGAGGATGTAGAGAGTCTGGGATCTTTTCTCTGCCCAACACGATTAGCATGACTTGGATAAATTACTTCACCTTTCTGTATTCCTCTTTCCCTTTATACATTTATTTATTCTGTCTCCTACGGAATGCTCCAGCAACTCCTTTGAAGATATCACAGCCTTCATGTAATGAAATTATTCATCTCCTATGAAGCTGCAGATTCTGGACAATGACTCGGGTGTCACCTCCTTTTGCTACCTGTTTTTCACAGGTGATCACCTTCTCCTTAACTGTGTTCATCACCAACACAAAAGAGCTGCCATATTCACTACCTAGCAGTGAGAGCATTTGGTAGGGGAGTGCTTTTAGTCCGTGTATGAAAATTTCTGAGCACAAACCATTTCCAAAAATCGAAGCTGGCATTTGGCAGAATGTCAGTAGACTTTATACAATAACACTATCCAACTAGACATATTAGGGGAACAGAATCTGCAAGACAGCATACTTTTGGCTCCGTTACATATTCATACTACTGCCACAACCACCAGCACCAGAAAATAGACAGGTGGAAGGACAGTAGGGCTAACATTAGACCTTTGTGAAGGCATTCTTTGCTTGACTGATGGTTTGTAACTGCTCATCATGGACAGTGAGCTGCAAGGTTTTGTCGTCCAAGTTAGGAGCTCTGGCTGATCGGCAGATGAATGAAGAGTTGGCTCCAAAGTCTGTAACCCTTTGATTTCATGGTTCTTTTCTACATCCTGATCTCTCTGCAGCTGCCACCTCAAAGAACAGGGTGAGAGTAATTGTGTTGGCTTGCCTCCAAAGCCCGGAGGAGTAGTCACTTGCTACTCGCCCAGATTATCTGCCAGGCAAACTGAAAGGTTAATGATGTAGAGCTTGATTACTCTGGTAGAAAGAAAGCAGTCAGCTTGATCCAAAAATCTTTATTGTGTGTGTAAGTGAGATGCATTAAAAGGACTCAGAACTGGAATATGTTGTCTCCTCCATTCTGTCTTTGAACATGGGAGTATTTGCCTTCTGGCACATATGGTCTTGTAAGTAATAGCTTTTTGCTGTGCATACATCTTTTTGCCCGAAGCTTGTTGCTTAATTTTAAGACATTTACAATAGTTTTGTTGGTAAGAAAGCCAGTCTTCTTCAATATCAGCAGAATAAACATTTGAATGTATGCATCCCTGGAACAGATTGAACACCATTAGTTGAAGTATGTACATATAAATACATGTTTTTATATAAAAATACATACATAAGTGTGTGTGAGAGACACTGTGTCTGTGTGTATACATATATGTGTATACCATAAGCACATGAGTTTTGGTGTTCATCTCTGAGATAAGTGTAAACAAGGTCTATCAAGTGAAATGCATCAACAACTCCAATAACCCCCCAGAAAAAAAAAAAAAAAAAGAAGGAAAAAGAAAACCAAAGTGATAAGAAGCCAAAATAAAACCAACCAGAACCTGCCAAATGAACAGATGAACAACAATAAAACTACAGGATTGGGAAGATAAAGGAGAGCTCACCATGGCTGGAGACAGCAGAGTTTGGTTAGAGTTAGGTGTTTATAAAGGTTGGCTTCCTTTTTAACAAGATCCTGCTTTGTGGGAATGTTTAATATTAAAAAGGTAACAAAAATGAAACTTTATGATCCCATATAAATTGAAATCTTCCAGTCTTTGGTTGAAAACAAGAATATTCTGGCCCAGAACTGAAATACTGAAGCCAAAACCCAATATATTTGCTTCCACAGTGGTTTATGGACCTTATAATTCAGAAGCATTTTTCTTACATTATTCCATGGTGGTTTGATTCTTTGGCAGAACCATATCTCACATGATACTTAGCAAGGAAAAATCCTTTTGTCCCCCACACTTTACCCTACAGTGGCTTCTGAAAAATTTAAATTTTTCATAGGAAGGAAAATTATCTTTGAGATCGGCACTACATTTTACCTACCTTATTGTGAAGGACCTGGAAGAAAAGAAGTGCACAATAATTTCTTATCTTTCTTCTCCTGCCGATTCCTGATTAACACAGATTGTGATTTACAGCTAGTTTAAATGACTTTATCTAAGAAGTTTCCACTTTGCCTTTTTACATTATTCATATTCTAAATAGAATTTAGTATCGTTATCTTCAAAATCCAAACTCCAACTAAGCTGTTTTTGTTGAGTTCTGGGTGGGTTTCTTACTTCTATTTAATGCATTGGTTTTGACTAGGTTCTCATTGAATAATGAGAATTATTAATATATTTATTAATTTCTCCTTGAGCTTATACTTCTATTTTTGATGTCAGTTAAGCCCAGACCAGGGGTGCCTGTACCGTGTTCCGTGAGACAGCTGCAGGTCTAAGACCTGGGGACCATGTCTCAGCCTCAGGGCAGGTGTGATCTCCGTCCTGCTGTGTTGGCTGCTCATCTTTGTCACCTTGTGTCCCAAGATACAAAACAATGAACATCTGTGTGAGTGTTTCAAGCACTCCTGGGGAGGAAAACCTCATTTAAAAGGACAAAACCATAGCACAAATAAATGGTACCTTAATGGGGAGAAATATGGTGTGCTCACAGCCACTGAGAAAAGAGGAAGATTCTATAGGGCAAAGGCTTTAAAACCAAGATGAAAAGAACTCTATTCATAACCAAGAGGGATACAAGTGGGAAAGGAGTGAGGGAAGAAAGAATTCAGGACAAATGTCTCAAAGCAACTATGGAAAAAGCTGTTCAAAACCACAGAAAACATTCAGAAAAGCTGAAGAGAGAGGAAAGATGCCACCAAAGTTGCCTGGAAGTCACAAGCTGACAAGTCAAGGCAGGCTTTCAAAAACTAAAAAGTCAGGAAATGTCATTCTTCCTAAACATCTACTGAGGCCCTGGGGCACAACAAAGGAAATCCACTACAGCTGCATGGCAATTGGTAAATTCTTGTTATCATGCTATGTGCCAAACTCCTTTCTCTTTGCTGCTCTAACTCATCTGTCAGCATGTGGGGGTAATCCAGACACTGAAGGGACTTGTGTGCTAAAACATCAATTGGGAGACAACCCTCAATTGATGGAGAGATGAATATATAAGAACATCTCAAAATACAGAAGAGAGGAGCAAGGAGCTTGGTTCTGAGAGGAAAGGTGGCAGAGAGTGGGAGAAAAAATGAAGTCAGTTTTCCAAAACACACGAGTTCAGTAATTAGCCCTAGAGCCATGGCTTTAAAGCAGACAGCAAAGATTAATATCATGCCATCTAAAATCAATTTAACCCTACCGTTTTGAGTAAATAAGGTTGTGAGTTCCTACAAAATAGAGGCTCTACAGGAAAACATTCATGACTCTAATTTTTTGAAGCATAAATGATGCAGTATGATGTGTGTAGAGGTAGGAGGATGAGTGTGTGTGTGTGTGTACATGAAAACTTTATCTTTTAACTGACAACAAATGTAGTTCTACTTGATCTCCAGAAGCCACAGAAGAGGATGTGTAGGCTTTCTGAGCTGGCTTACAGGCCACTGAAGAAACACAGAGGAAAGGAGAATAAAAAGCTATCACTTTTCTTAGCCAGTGACAGCAAAAGCTGCCTCTGCTCCATTACCTGCATATCTTTCTTTTTATAGCAACCATCATATCTCTGGAATAAGATATAACTCTTTTGAAGACATTGTGGCTTGCTCGTGGCTGCTAAAACCTTCCTGGTGGTCCAGGTATGCCAGGATTTAAGAAAACCCAGGCTTTGGGCTGGTGCTGTGCTGCGGATGGGGGAGCTGGGAACAGCGGGCACAGAGGCTGCTCAGGGACCCTCCTCTGTAGGAGTCCTCCAGGGGCTGAACCCAGCAGCTTTACAGGTGTTTTGTGCCTCTGAGGTGTCTTCCTTGTGCTTTCATGTAAGGCATTCCTGCCTCTAGGGAGTAAGTCTTCCTTGAAGAGGGGGAGGAATTTGGTATTTGTATTCCTTCACTGTCTTTGTTATACCCCTGATAATTACACCACTGGAACTAAACTGAACAGAACATTAAACCACTTGTCCTTACAGGAGAAGGGATTTGGGTGAATCAACCTGCCCAAAAGATGGCTGCAAAGTACATTTCCTTATGGGGAACATCTACTCTGCTCCTGTGATTGAAGGGAAATATAGAAGATCACCAAAGTGAATGGTTTTTACATATCACTTTCCTTTTGCAGCATTTAAAGAGACTAGGGAAGGTTAACTTAGGTATTAAAATAAGATGATAAAAAAAAAAAAAAGCGCCTTTTCAAATGCTGACATTAGTGAAAATCTCCTTTTTTCTTATTTTAATTCTCTCATCTTTAAAGGTGACAAATTTGATGCAGTATTTATTACTCGAAATGGCAATATGACATGCTGGAGAACAACCTATGAAAACAGGGAAAGGGAAGAAAAATACATTTCTTTTATGCATAAGAAAGGTATTGGATAGAAAATTTCAGGATTTCTGTTCCACTGAGCCTGCTTCTTCATTTATTTGTCTTTCCTTCATAAATTTACCAGAGTGTCACTAAGTAGATGTTTAAATGTGCCTCCAGGCATTACTCTACACTTAATAATCCTGAAGCACATGAATTGTGTGATTAGGACAAAACAAGAAAGATAGCTTGCTTTCATTTAAAGTGGTATAAAAATCTCATGTGGATTTAAAAGGATAGACCATTTCACTCCAGATGTCCACTGTTTCAATTATTGTAGTGTTATCAGTAGCAGGTGGAACATTCATGTACTAGAAACTTTAATAAGAAAAAGTTCACAAGATTGTCTTCGGATAATAAGAGCAAAATAAAGATAACAAACCCAGTAATAGACTACAAGGCCTCTCACACACCTCTTCTAACAATAGTTTTCAGTTTTCTGCAAAACAAGTGATAAACTGTATGTCAGGTGCGCACATTTGGAGATGGAGGATGTTATTTTCATCAGATCTCCCAATCATTGTTTAAAACAAAGGACATTATTGCAATGAAAAGCAAAGATTACTCTCATTTTTCAGACCATAATATCTCTTCCCCTGTTCAGGGTGCCAGAAGGTTCACATTGGCACTCTTGCTTGTTCAGACCACTGCTTTATTTTCACTAAAAAAATAAATCATTAAACCCACCTCGTTGTCTTCTCTGCTGCTTAGCATGAAGGGACACCTGGGATGGCAGAGATGGCACTCCATGTCCATAGTGCAGCTCAGTAGAACAGGGTGACAAATGGTCACAAAACCCCTCCCATTTCCAGTCAGGAGAAAGTCAGCAGAGAAACCAGGTGACTTAAAGAGCAGTGGGAGGCTCTGGGACAAAATTTCTATGAGGGACAGCTGAGGGTACTGGGAAAAAAAGAGGTTCAAAGGGAACCTTTTCCCTCTCTACCACTGCCAGAAAAGAGGTTGAAGCCTGAGGGGAGCTGGTCTTTTCTCCTAGGGAACAAGCAATGAGACAAGTGGAAATTGCCCTTGAATTGCACCAGGAGGTTTAGATTGGATGTTAGGAAAACTTTCCTCACTGAAAGAGAAGTTGAGCATTGAAACAGGCTCCCATCAGAGTCACCATGCCCAGAAGTGTGTAAAATATGAGTGGAGATGGCACTTTGTGCTGTGCTTTAGTGGTCATGGTAGTGTTGGTTGAAGGTTGGACTTGATGATGTTTGGGGTCATTTCCAACCTTAATGATTATATAATTCAATATCTTTTCTCCTGAATTGAGGATAGGGGTAGGCAGGGTTACATCCTACATTGAAACAAGTCAGATACTGGATCAGGAAACCTTTTCAGTGCATCACTTTACTAAAGTTGAGCAATTAGATTTCCAGTAGCCCTATATTTTTTTTTTTTTTTTTAAATCTGAAACTTGGTAATTTGTGATGAACATGTTGATAAATCATTCACATGTTTTTCTAAAGTGAAAAGAATGGTCTGCTGCCTACTAGTCACAGCAGCCATCTAGATTTGTAACAAATGTTTTCCAAATTAAGGAGCAAAATGAGTGTGTTTGTATGTGTGAGTAAGTAAATGAGTGAAGAAGACTGTTTTGGTTATTTTGGCATTTTTTGGCTAAGGCACTACAAATTATACCGTTCATACATATTATGATCCTGAAGCACTTGAAGTCAACCACATAAACATAGGTGAAAATCTTCCTGAAGCTTCTAACCCAATCATTCTGCTATTTCATTGTCTGAGGGCTTTCTTATTCTTGATCTGTAAGGTCAGGAATCCCATATTGATCTCTTGAACTGAAAATTTCTTTGGAAACCCTTCAAAACAAAATTTAAAAAAAAGAAGAAAAAGAAAGTGTTTGGCTTTAGCTGATAGACCATTTAATAAAAACCCCTATAATTTTACGGAAAACTAGTTGGGCATGTTTCTCAATCCATAAAGAGAAACCCAAATCCTTCCACAGTAAGGCAATATTCCTGTGCTTGTTCTCCAAAATAAGATTAGCCAGACCTGAAAAAGAACAATTACATCATTACAAAGCATTTTCGTTTTTGATCTTATGAATTCAACTGCTGGAGTCATAAAGGACCATTAATTTCTTTTCTAGTGGGGTGTTTTTTTGGAGCCTTTTTTATGACATGTTCAATTTAGGATGCTGAGAATTATGTGTACTAAGTTTTAGTACATGTGGCATGCATTTGTCTCTGAAGTCTGAGAGCACGTGAGTCATCATAATGGCTTCAGGTTGTAAGCAACATCAATGATGAAAACATTAAACCACAAAAGCAAGTTGCCCTCATAATGGTTCATTTACTCTGGAGAAAAATAAAAAGCTAGATTAAATCTCTTTTAATAACTAAGAAGATTATCATGGACTATTCATTTCATCTGGCAGATATTTGCAGGCTATCTCCTAGAGGATTATTATTCCTACATCTTTGTAAATGGCTGTATATATTTATTATTCTTTTATTTATAGCCATGCTATGATTCACTCTAAGATTCAAGGTAGGGAGATCTGTAGATCAAAATTCTACAGAAATTACAGGAAGGTAAATAACAAGAAGTTTTAAAAATGAATTCAAATCTGTTAATTATAAACGACAAAATAACATGTTAACATTGTTTACTCACAAAATTAGACCTTGTTGAAAACTAACCCTTGAAGGTTTCATATTTCTGGATGTGACTAATAATAACTCTGAGCCTCTCAAGCAGCCAATTCAGAGGCCTTGTACTTTTTTGAAGCCAAGGTGATGCTTGCTGAAAATGGGTCAATTTACAGACAAGGAAGTTATAAAGAACACAGGGAGGATTGGGACCTGGTATGTGCCAGGATGTGGAAGACAGTCACAAGGAGGGAAATCTTGGATCCAACATATAATTAATTGATTGGGAAATTACACGTCTAACCTGGAACTGGAAGTTTTGCTCCGAGACAGAATTTCTGAGCACTGTCTCTCAGAAACCCCTTTGGGCTGATGCCACTTAGGATCATTTAACAGAAAGTGCTGAATTAGCAGAGAATTCAGGTTTTCTTTCCCCAACAGGGATGCAGAGCTACAGAAATAGAAAAATTTTGTTCTTCTGTCAGCAGTGGATAAAATATCATTTCAAGTGCAATAAGATATATTGCAAACAAACGGCAATTTTTATGCTATACCTTAAGATGAAAATCAGTTTGGCTGCTTAATAACCTCACTCTAAAAATTTCATCATGAAAGACAAGTGACTGCAGGTCTCATAAAGGAAATGCAGCTTTTAAAGTTTCATAGGCAGCTTTAGGTATTCTCTTCAGGATGTGATTCCTTCAGAACAGCAGCGCAATACTTGCTACATCCACAAAAAATGTAGTGCACATTACTAGGTAAAATGATTTAAAAAACTGCTGTTGATGCTGACAAGCATAATTTCTGCTCATCTTTTCCATAAATGAGTACTCACTGATCAGTTTCTTTTATGAATCATCCCAAAAAAACCATAAGATCATAGAGTGGTTTTGGTTTGAAGAGACTTTAAAGACTGTCTCATTCTACCCCCCTGCCATGGGCAGGGACACCTTCCACTGTCCCAGGTTGTTCCTAGCCCTGTCCAACCTGGCCTTGAACACTTCCAGGGATGGGAGATACACAGCTTTTCTGGATAACCTGTTCCAGAGCCTTAACCTCTTCTCAGTCCAGAATTTCTTCCTAATACACAATCTAAAAATGTGTCTGAGAGGGAAACCTGAAGGGAAGTAACAGCCTTGTGAGTCAGTTCAGAGAGAGGGCTCTGTATATAACATCTTGTGGAGAACATAAGAACATGTGTGAGTGGGGAATTAATAGTAACAAGAATCTGTTAAAAAAAGAGATTATGCAGAGATGAGGATAATTTTGCAGGGAGACCAAGTATTCATGGAAGGACTCAGTCAGACCTCAAAGTTTTTTGTTAGCTTAATGTTCAGGTCTGAATGCAATGACATGATCTACTATTTTAGTTTCTACAACATTTTAGAAACCAGTCAGAGTAACCTCTACAATAAGAAGAGTTATTCCTAATAACTCTTGGACAAAAAGAAGGTTTCGATGACTTAAAGGAGTAAAACCTAACAAGGACCCTTGAAAGGAATAAAAAGAGGCTTTTGGAGAATATCGTCAAAGAAATTGTAGAAAAAATGCAAATTAAAGAAAAAGTGTTTCTATTTCTGAGTAGTAAGGAGACTACAGTTGGCAAAACATCAAGTGTTGTCCTTATAGTGCATAGGTAAGAGGGTGATAGATGTGAGGCACGTTGATTTTGGTATGTCTTTATACTTGGGTCTTTGTGACATGTTCACAAGCAAATAAGAACATTTCAAGGGCTGTTTAGCTGCACAACGGTTCTCAAAAAGTTATATTCTTATGTTTATCTATCAGTGGAAAAGTGCCACACTGTGAAGACATTGCATCCAGGAGTCTAATTTGAGTCTCTTCCAAAAGAGGGTTCAATTTCATTATGAATTACTTCAGTGATGAATGCCCAGGTAGGTGGTACAAGGAGCTCTGTGGAGAAATATAAAGCAAGTACTCTACATGATAGGAGGAGAATTCAAGCTGATCTTGAGAACCTGGGAAAATGGTCTGACTCTAGACAACATTACTACAATGGAAAATGTAGGGAAAAGGCTTTTTAGCTTGAAGAACAGGAGGTTAATAGTTTTTTCAGTAAGAAAAAGAAATCCCACAATTTTGACTGTGTAGTCATTTAAAGAAGCAAATCTGATTGGGAGCAAAGACAATAATGAATAAAATGATCATAATTTCATGATTTTGTTTATGTTAAATAGGAGCAGGGCACAGACTATTGCTCTGTCTGTGGTTTTGGATGCTTTTAAGAAAAAATTAAAGCCCTCTGGAAAGAAACATTTGATCTGCTGGGGACAGAACACACTGCTCCCTTTTGGTCCCTTCAAGCTCTGTGTTCTTGTGACATTGTACTTTTAGGGAGAGTTTAGCAGCTCCCCTTTTACAGGCTGAAGAAAACATGCAGGGATTTCTGTATCTGTAAGCAATGGAGAAACACCAAGGGTAAAGAACAAATCCTGGGTCTGGTAAATGGAGCAGCCTTATTGGAAAGGTGAGAGGTGAGAAGAACAGATGAATAGCCATGGAAGAGGTAATGACTCTTTTGCCCACTATATAGTTAAAGTATTATGCTGGTGAGATCATGTAAATTGGTATTTTTAATTTTTAAATTGCAGAACCAGTTATTCAGAAAGATTACTGAAAAAGGTGGAGTTCAGAGAGACAAATAAGTAGAGAAGATGACTTACATTTCTTGATTGTACAGGGTGTGCTGGGTGACTGTTACAAACAACCCAGGCAAAGGATAGGAATGAAAAAGGAAAAAAGCTACAGGGGAGAACACCTTGAAGAAAAAGCTGATAAAAGCTTGAGGATAAAGCTGTGCATCCCTTCTAATTCTGCAAAAGAGTGAAGAATCGTTTTCCATGTAATGCATGAAAAGTTATCATTATGAGCTGCACCAGAGAAACTCAAGTAAAGTGGAAAACAACCTGATCTTCTAATTAGTGAAGTCAGGCTGTGAGCAAAGGTGCTGATCAGAGGGAACTCACATTAACTCACATAGTTGTAGAGTGCCAATGGAGGAAACGCTGAAGTTTTGTTCATCAGATAAAGAGAAGGACATTTGGATAGCTAAGAATTGTCTGAGCTTTCAGCAGAGAGACACAAGGCACCTCCTTATAGTCTGGACAAAACTTAAACACATAAGCCCTATAGAAAACTTCATCCCCTGTCCTTTATGTGTGCATAGCATGAGGGATTGATAACACAATGAGCTTCACACAGAGAGTGAAACCACAAAATTAAATCTGAAGCAGCCTGCAGGAGTCTCAAAACCACTGTGGAGATGGCACAGAGACTTGAGGAGTGGTACCTGGCTTAGAAAACCTCTCATTACCTGGGATAATTTGACTGCAAAATCTGCTTTATTGTCTCATTCTGTCTTGCATGAGAAGCATTACATCAATTTTCTACAGCTGCAGAACCTGTTAAATTAAGGTGAAATTTTGTGCAATGAAAAATATCAGAGATATTGCTCACATCTTTGACTTTTTTTTTTTTTTTAAAGTAAGTCTCTGAAGTAAAACTCCATCCTTTGGTAACTGTCCATGGAACTGTTAATTCAGCCTATTTTATTCTACTGATTCAATGCCTTTTCTTCTGGGAAAGAAAAAAGCCATCACACATGACAATACATGTGTGCATATTCCTACACATGCTCTGCCCTGAGCCAGAAGATCAGCTCAGAAGATTGCAACAAGATGAAAAATTGACAAGACACCATTTTCCAAGAGGTGGAAAATAGTCTTACATGTGATGAAGGTTTTGTCTGCAGCTGTTTGTGCTGGTCATGTAGCACTAAGTGATACAGCCAAGGGAAGCAGGGACTGGTACATCTGGGCTGGTGGAGGCACAGGAATAACTCACAGAGCCTGGTTTGAGGTCCCTGCTCTATCTGTGCTTCATAAATCAGAGCTGCTATATTTTTAATACAAAGTACTACAGAAATCCTCCCAGCCATATTGGTGTCTTTTATACAAGTATCATGCAGTCCTACCCAGCTGAGCTATACATAATGCAGGGCAGATTTTGGCTCTGCCTACCAATATTATTTTAACCTTTTTGTTTTTAAAATACATTATGCTACATACAATGTTTACCTGCAAATTACAAGAAAAATACAGTTTGGGCATCCAGTTTAGTTTGAAAATATTTACATGCTGTGCTCATAACCAGACCTAAAAGCACAGACTGAGCAGTCTTTTCTTTTCCTCCCCTGGAAACCACAGCCCTTTTCCATCCCTTGCCCCGAGGGTCTTGGTTAGCAGAATATGATTTGTGAACATTTCCAGTCCAATTCAGAAAGGATCAACCTGCTCCTACAAGCTGCCTGGTTTATTTGGTGTTACAAAGAACACAGTCTTAACCTCAAAAAGAAACATCTCTATTATCATGCCTAGTCATCCATGTGTGGTGCTGGTTAATTATTTATATAAATTTATACCAATTAAAGAGAGAGCCCTTCAGCTAACACTAACCTGCCAAAGTATTTTGTTGTTTTTATCACCCCTAAATGAATATAACCAGTTTAATCTTCTGCTCTCTAAAAGAGTCTCCATCGACAGGCTGCAGGTAGAGGTACCACTATGCATTCCAAGATACAACACCTGTTTTTGTTTTGATATTACCCCACACAGTTATTTCAACAGAGTAAACTTTGGGGTCTTCTGTATATTTCCAACTCTAGCCAAGGCATTTTTTTCCAGTTGCAGTTTTGTCACTTCTGTTGTCTAAGACAGTACTTTTATATGTGGATTTATTTTCTAATGCAGAAGGAAAAGGCAGGAAATATTTCCTTCAAGGGAAAAACACCTTTGCTTGGCCAGTACCCCAGTTAGAACAGCACCTTATATTCCTCTAGGAATTATTAGAAAACTCTTGCTGCCACTGCTGCTCTTCTTTTCACCTTCTTGGCTGGCTGATGCTTCTCTAAATGCCAGCTGACACTGAGAGGGATAACTTCTGATTTGGATGCTAAAATATGCTTTGATGGCCTTACTTGTTTTGTGTAGGCTCCAAGTCCTTTATGCCTCTCAGCAAAATCACAGCCAAGCACTATGCATTATGGAAATGTGTGTCATTTTCTTCCTGATGTTTTCCTAGCACAGTACTTTCTGGGAACATGACTTTTTTTCCTGTTCATTTTCTTTTTCCATTCTAATTAAGGATACGTTTTGTTCTGTTCTGTATGTGGGGTGTTATTGTGAAGTGGTGTGTTTTCTTTTTCTTTTCCCAGCAGCATAGGAAGGAATTGTTTGGCTTCTTCCATGTTCTTTTATCTAAAAAAAATTAAGAATAACATCCTTTAAAACATGCTATTTTTCCTTTCTCTTCTTTCCCTACATGCTGTAACTAAATGGCTTTTAAGATCATAATTTTTGACTTTAGAAGACCTATTGGATTGGAATCTTAAAATAGGATTGTTCTTGGATATACAATTCCAAGCTTTGAATGAATGCAATCCATGCTGCCCAAGTTCTTGAGCTTCAAATCTGCCTTTGAATAGATTACAACAAGCTGAGAACTAAATATTTTCTCATTGCTACTTGGAGTTAGAAAAGGAAAAAGTTTCAAGTCCTTTAGCCACTGAGAAGACAATTTTAGCACGTCCCAGCATTCATCCACCAAATAAACTCTGATTTATGTATCCATACACAGAGACATTTCCCACCGAAGTCACTCTGCATGTGATCCAGTCTTTTTGAAAGCTTAGCATTTTATCTAATTGTTTAAATAAAGGTTTCACTTTCCAACTTTAGCAGCTTATTAAAAAAGACCAAAATTGGCCCAAGAAGCTTGCGTCTGCCTGAGATTAGAGACCCATAAGCTCATTATTTACACCACTCCCTTCCTCATGACAAACTTCCGCTACTGCTGCCAGTACTGCTGCCAGACTGACAGCTCTGCAAACTGGATCTAACTTTGTCGTGCAAGGTCTGTAGCTCTCAGTAGGCAACCAGGCATCACCAGCTCTGTCTTTTCCATGTGCTACTCTGGGGGAAAACTGATTATCATAAACATGCTGTTTGCAAGAGGGTTTTTTGACTTTTTGATTTTCTCCAATGCCCTTCCACCATACAAGTTATTCTTGGTCCCAATACTGCATGCTGGAAGTTTTAGTGCTAATACTAAATATATAAACACAGCAAATTCTTCCTTTCCTTTGCTTAGTGTTGGGCTGACTGACACAAGAGTCATGTGGAAAGAAATCATCATAGAACATCAACCTTAAAGTTCATCTCATTCCACCCCCTGCCATAGGAAGGGACATCTCCCACTATCCCAGATTGCCTCAAGCCCTGTCCAACCTGGTCTTGGGCACCTCCGGGGATGGAACAGAACCAGCTTCTCTGGGCAACTCATTCCACTGATAAAAGACTATTTATTTTGCAGCTGCAAACTAATTGAACCTAGATCAATTTCAAATTCATTAGAAGATATTCCTTAATGGCTCAGAGACTGATGGGATTGGTTGATACCTTATCATTGCCTGGCTCAGTTTCCTGTGAGTAAGCTACAACTACTCTTTGGAAAGTTTTTACTTTACAAGAGATGAAAATTCATGAGACTTACCTAGGCCTGGAAATAAATAATGGTGTACATCAGAATTGTAACAGGAGAAGGGGGCAAAAGAAACACCTTTGGTCATCTTTATAATACAAAATGTCGCATGCAAAAATGACTGGGGTCTATTTTCCCTCATTTTGTGCATAAGGAATGTTTCAGTGGTTTTATATATACAGAATTACGCCCACAAATGCCTGTTTAATGATCTGCAGCTAATGAAAATTGAAGCAATGAAGATGTCATCTCTGAAACTTCCAAGCTTACATAATACAAGTGTTTTTCAATCCTATACTGCTTCTCTGAAGGAATACGTTAGTGACTTCTCAGAGTCCAGGTAAGAAGCAGTGATAAGGCCTATTCTCATGGGTGTGCTTTCTTTATCATCACTTTTACTGCACTGTTGTATCATGCACTGCCATGGCAGCTGGGAGTGTCCTCAGGGGGACAGTGTGAAATACTGCACCATCCAACAGAGAGTGTTTTACTCCCGATTCATTTGAATGGGGACAAATGTTAAGACCATGTACAGCAGAAAGATTTGGGTGCAGCCATTTCATAGAGCTTTGGAGAGAAAACTTTTGGGAATTCTGCAGGCACTACCTTAAATACTCATCGGGGGGGTGAGCACCCAATGACCTTTAACTCTACAACACCCCTGAAAAACAGGGGTGTGCTGTTATCATTAGTTTATGCTTGAGGAACTAAAAATGCAAGACTTAGTCTAGAAAAGCTGTTGTGCCATCAGCCAGGGGATACATTTTTGGGTGGAAAATCTCATGCTTTCTTTTCCTTCATAAAGGGAAAAATGGATATAGGCACATACAGATTAATGAGGTGACCTGCCTGACATTATCAGTGCTGTTTGAATAGAGATAGGGTGCAACTGCAGACCTGACTAACACTGTCACCACAGGGGCATTTTGGTCCTTCCTTGGGGCTTATTTATGGCAAAACATAAAAGCTGTTTTGTTCTCAGGTCACCTTTTGCCTTTGAAATTTTTTCTCCTAGTGACCATGTCTAACTGTCAAAGGACAAATTTCAATTTATGAATGAGTTCAAAGTGCTCCCGCAGTGGTTATATCTGCTCCTGTAAGTGCAGGGGCACTACTGCATTCCTTTCTGCCAGGACTATGGCCTTGCTCATTATTTTGCAGAGAGGCCGATTTATAGGAGACATAAAAAAAATACCTAGAAGGCAGGAACACTCAAAAATGGATTTAAAACAAAAAAGGGTCTGAAAGAATGTTTGATAAGGGCTTGACAGCTGGAGTAGGAAGTGAAGGCAGCAAGGGAAAACTTATCCAAGATACAAAGCTGAAATCTAAATAGACACAGCAAGACAAAGACAGGTAGTGAAGTCAGCAATTACATCTGCCCAATGGAGATATGAAAATTCAGATATTAAGCTTGCTTTGAGAGCCCTTTCAGTGGGGGAATATAGCAACAGAGATGGTGGGACTGTTTGTCTCAGAAACATAATTGTCACTAAACTACAAGGGCTGTAACAGTCCACAAGGCTGGCAGCATCACTGTTAGAAATAACAGGGTAACTTTTTGCCTTCACTCAGTGCCAGTATCCAGCAGAATGGAAGGAAGTCTGCTTCCTTCAAAATACCATGGAGAAAACAGCATGAACATGATAGAGCCATGGACAGGCAGAAGTACAGAGTTTTCAGAGGACAGCACTTCTCAAGACACTCAGAGGTGCTCTGTGGAGGAAAATGCTGCTCAGCAGCTTCACTCATCCCCTACTCAGAGGAAAGTGCTCTTCAGGTCTCCTAGATTTTGGGAAGCACTACCTCACAGAGAATCTCAGAGTTTAATGTGACACAAAGAATGACACACCATTCTTATGAAACCTGGATATCATCAAAGATTTGAAGCATTCTAACACTGTGGAACAACAACAAAAAAAAATACAGATATGGGCTAATATTGGGATGGATATTTTTGCTTTAGCTGTTATAAAGTATAAAAGAAGCATGAAGATGAAAGCAAAAACAAGAGGATGGATGGAACAAGAGGAATAAGCATTAGCAAGCTGGTGCAGGGTGTGTTGGGCAAGGAGTTTTTTGTAGGGCAGATCCTTATTTTTCAACGTCTCTGATATCCTTGACAAACATTATTAGCAACACAAGGATGCTTTCAACCTGAGGCTCTTCAGGCTTGTTTGTTCTTTTCTTTGTTTATCTCTGCCTTCTATTAAAACTGTGGAGGAAAGAGTCCATGCTGCTGGCTACTTCTCTGTGAGCTCAGAAAGGGCTTATGGATGCAATTTTGTGTGATTGTTTGTGTTTTATGGAGTAAAAAATTTGAAAATAGATATTGTATAACCTATATTTATGAAACGAGCAATTTTCTAGCACACTAAAGGACACCTTGGCTTCCTATACCCAGTTTGTGGAAAGTTGATTGAGTGAAACCAGGATCCAACACCCTTGCCCTTGCCACAGAATTACTGATGGACTATAAACCAGATGCTACCTCAGTTTATCTCTGTGTCTACACCAATGCTGTAAAAATGAATCATTTATTTTTGAGATAGACTTCTGTATATTTCAAAAACCTCTTTAAAAACCTCACTTCCTGATTCAGTCCCAGTCCAAACCTTTAGAATATTTGAGGAATTGAAGTTATAAATGTGTAAAGAATAACAAAATAATTTAAAAATGGGGCCAAGACCAGGAACAACATCATGAACATGCTGAGTTTTAAGAGGACTTATCTTAAAAACCACAGAGAACAAATATAAAAAAATTCGGTGCCTGATCAATGTTCAATACAGCTTTCCTGATGCTCCATCAAGCAGCATCTGCTAACACCTCAACACATTGAAGTTGTGTTTCCTCCTTCTGTTGGTTGCATACATTAAAACAGAGACCTGAAGGAAGAGAGTTACTGCTCAACTGTTCTTATGCTTTGGCAATTGTATTACTTCACTGTCCCTGAAAGAGGAGCAAAGGCAGTGATCTCCACAAGCTTCATGGACTCAAAGCTTCTGGCCAGTAAAGGGTTATGGAAAAATGTTTCAAGAAATAGATGCATTGAAGTAAATGTGCTGGCAGCATTTCAGCATCCTGAAATGTGTCTGTTTCCCTGGCAATTTCAACCTCAGTGTCTGGTTTAAGTTTGATGTGGCATTTTTTCTTTCCTGAGGAATTTAGGTGAGAACACTCTGGGCATCTCAGATGGGTCTCACTGGAGGGGGTGAGACTTTGCACAGGACCAAGACTAACCCAATACTTTTCTCTAGTGCAGGATCATCACCTGTCCTTGCTGTCTACAGGTCCATGTAAAAATAGCACAGAGCAGGGTCCCAGAAATTACAAGACTGATAAAAGTCTGTATGTGTAGTCAAATATAGGTAAGTTTTTTCTTTATGCATGAGGTCTAACTGTTGAAATGATGTAGGAGACGTGTGTAAACCCTTCTTCTACACAGACGAACCATAATGGAATGGCCTTGGTAGTACCTGTTGGCTGGTGCAGAGGAAGAGAACTGGTTACACAAACAGGCCTAAGAGTTCATAATAGCACAACGAAAGAGTGGCTCATGCAGGTGCTTAATCAACTGGGAAGATAAAAATGTCTGATCACTAACCTGAAGTCACACTGCTTACTTTATTGTTAGTGCTGTATTTAGTTATGCAGGGAAATAACTAGGCGTGGGGTTCTCAGCTCAAAAAAGACACAGAATTGTTGGAGTAAGCCCTGAGGAAGCCATGGAGATGTTCCAAGGGATGGAGCTATTGGAGACAGGCTGAGAGAGATAGGGCTTTTCAGCCTGGAAAAGGGAAGGCTCCAAAGTGACCTTAGAGCCCCTTCTAGTGTTTAAAGGTGACTTTTAAAAAATATGTAGAGTGTCTTTTTACATAAGCACATAGTGATAGGACAAAGGGATTTGTTTAAAAGAGACAATATTTTTAGTAGTTGCTAGGAAAAATTCTTCCCTGGGAGGATGTTGAGGCCCTGGCACGGAGAGCCCAGGGAAGCTGTGGCTGCCCCATTCCTGGAAGTGTTCCAGGCCAAGTTGGATGGGTCTTGGAGTACCCTGGTCTAGTGGGAGGCATCCCTGCCCATAACAGGGGATTGGAATGAGATGATCTTTAGTGTCACTTCCAACCCAAACCATTCCATGATTCTGTGAAATAAGTACTCCCAGAATATGATTTATTTCACTGAAAACCTAAACTGCCATACGGACGTATCTCAGTACCCATTTCCCACGCCAACAGTTTTCAATGAGTGACATCCTTCTTTAGGTTATTCACCTGGGAGTATAAGCATTGGCAGGACAAATATTTTTGTTTGTTTTATTATTTTTGCTAGTTTGTTTTGGGTTTTTCTTGGGTTCTTTGGTTTTTGCTTGTTTGTTTCTCGGTTTTCGTTTGCTTTTTCTTTTTCCCCAGGAAATTTCTTATCTACTTCATATTTATTTACTTAGATCTTTCACTCTGTGTTTTCACCATGAACTCTTTTGAGTTTCACAGAAGTGTCCCACAAAGACCAGCAGGGAAGACACTTGATTTTTCCATACCTGAATGTGTTCCCTAAATAAATTCAGACTGGATTTGGTCTGTAATGAACCAATTAGCTCCCTTGGATGGTAAATGCAGACATGAAACAGAGCACCACGCTTCAGATCCCACAGCCTTGGGATCACATGGATTCAAGCCAGTCTATGCCATTTTGGCTAAGAACCAAGATACTGTAAAAGATGTGGATAACAAAGACGGCTCAGGCATAATCAGCCTGGCCCAGGCTCAACTGATTCTGGATTTTGGAGTCATGTGTGATAGCTTTTCTCCTCTGTATTTGTGTGAAGAGAAGGAAGTAGGGAAGAAGATCAATAAATTAAGAAAATGTTGAAGAAAATGTCCTGAAGCCAAGTGTTTTATACTTACCTGCTGCACCTTATTAAGTCATCTTGTTATTTCCTTGCATTGCTGCCACAAGCTGATTTATTTGGATAAAGAAAACCCAAGGTACTATTATCAGGCAAATCCCCCCCGTGTTTACTTTTTAAAATAAAGATAAAATGCATACAACTTTTAAACTTTAATGAGTTTGGGTCTGCTCTATCTGGGTTGATTTGTTATCCCAAATCCTTGTGCCATCATATTAATGACTGCTTGCACCAAGGGGCACACAGGGTAATCCCCCATCTCTGGCAATGTCAGCTCTGTGGTGATTGCTGTGTAATTAATCAGAGACTGCTGCTGGAATGAGGACATTGTAATCTGATGCATAATGAACCTTATTAATGGTGTCCTGCATAATTTATGGGATCTAGCCATACTAATGTAGGTATAACATATAAACAGTTTTCTTTCATTAAGCCTATGAACTAACATGCCATAAGAATCTAAGGGTTGGGATCTTTAATTTTTCCAGCTGTTGAACTGGCCCATTTTAGCAGATGTACAGGAGCAATTGATTTCCTGTAAAACCCTGAAAACAGCCACCCCTACAAGGAATATTTGCAAACATTCTGTTCTATAGTATTTGCGTTCCCACTGTTCTTTATCTGACTGAGGTTTGAAATCCCACTGGGACAAGCGGTGTATAAACATCAGTGAAGAACAACTCCTACCCCAAGTAGCTGACAGTGTGTAAGGACAAAAAGGAACCAAGAAAAGGAGACATTATTTTTTTTTCCTCAGTCTCTCAAGTGGAGTCTTTAAGATAGGACCTGAAGAACTGAGAAATTGGTAATCAGATGTAGAAAAATATTTATCTTGGTACTTTTCCTAGTTGGCTATTTCTGTTGAACTCCTCAGCTCTTAAGAGATATACAGATGCTTAAGTATGTGGCCAAAACAGAAGATATATGGATAGGACCACAGTAAACAGAAGAAACAGCATTTCAACTGGCATCTTTTTAACCCCAAAGTATTTACTTTAGGAATAAGCAAACAACTTTCTTTATAAGTGGTTTTGAAAGTAAGGTTTTAAAACACCAAAGTTAGATATAAATATGTGCAGCCACAAGCACCCCCCTGACCAGTTTGTTAAAGGACAAACTTACTCCCAACCACAATCATGCATGCCAAATTTCAGTTTTATTTTAATTTTTATGGTTGTCGCTATGAACACCTGAATATAGTGGTTTATAATGGCTCCTCTGACAGGCTGTTATAACTTCAATGGTACTAACAATACTACTATAATTAGTGACTTTTGTATTGTATTAACAAATGCCAGAGTGTGCTACCAGTCTTCCAGATGACTTATCCAGGTTTTAATTAGTGTCTATCTTTCTTTTCTTTGTGGAGACATACACTTACTAAAATGACTCAATGCTTTGCACCATGTACAGGTCAAAATATCCACCTGTCAAGTGGGTTTAGAGCTGCATGGAAGGAGGAAACGACTTGAGACATTTTATTAATGGAACAGATTGCATATTTCTCTAAATAGAAATGGGAGGAATTGTGTGACAGATGGATCAAAACCTTCCCGTTGTTGAAAACCAACAGATGAGACAGACTTCTCTTATGGTACTAGCTGGATAGCAAGATGCTGATTAACCAGACCTGAATGAATCTTCTGCCCCTTGGCTCAGAGCGTTCATGAGGCACTTAAGTACTGGGTGATTTTTCTGTATCATATTTTACATCTGAGCAATATGTATGTATGGGTGTATATGGGTATGTACACGTTTGCACTTCTATACATGTATAAATATCAGTGCTGAAACACACATTAAGCTAGCATTTTAAAATAATTTTGGTTTCCATAAAAAATTGGTTCATAATCCATGTTTAAGTTTTCTTTTACTTATACTGGAGTATGTCCAGTGTCAATACACTTATGTATGAAAAATATTGCCAAATTTAGTAGGAAGTCCTACCTATTAGACAATTAGAGCCTTCATTACAAGGCTATCAGATTAATGTTAATGAAGAGAATTTACCAGTTTTTGAAATGTCTCCCATGGTACAGTAGTGATTGTGCAGCCTGAGAAGAGCAGTCATGTAGAGTGAAACTGGAATAGCAGGATTCCTTTAAACAAGTTGTTAGCCACATATTAATCATCACAGTTTCCATCCCACTAAGAGTTATTACACAGCACTTCATCTACTGGATGTCTTTACTAAACCAAGGAAATGCCAGTCTTCACTGTTGTCTCCATAAATGCAGGAAGCTTTACCTTTGTCATAGGTTAGCAAGCATAGTCCCGGAAGGGATATCCTTGCTAAGGGGTGCTTACAGCTTCCTCTGGGACCTGATAGAACCTATCAGTGGCCAGTTTGAATATGGACAATTCTTTAAGCCACTTAAAGTTGTGACCGCCTCTGTGATCCACACTTAAGAACAGAAAACACCCCCCCCACAGCTCTCTCTCGTTTCCGGCGCTGGGACAGGAGGCTGCGGGCCCCGTGCAGGGGCCAGCGGGCCCGGCCAGGCCCTGCTTGGGCCAGGCCAGGCCAGGCCACGGCCAGCCTGGAGCCATGGGCCTGTTCCAGCCATGGAACCCCCCCCACTGCCTTGCCGTGGGCAGCCGGAGCGGCTCGGAACCCCCCCCCCCCCCCACTGCGGCCGAGATTTCAGCAAAGCGGCACCTCTGTCCGGCAGAGGCCAGGTGACCAACAGCGATAAGCCACATTCCAGCTGCAAGGCCGAGGTGAGATTAACCCTTTTATTGCTGTGAAGAGCTGAAAACCTGAGGGAAGAGAGAGAGGAGATGCTTAAAGCTGAAAGTCTGTTGTGAAGCTATGATATATCAGAGTATCCCGTTGTAATTTCATGAAGTTATGGGGGGTGGAGTGTTCAACTCGTAAGCAATAGGCAGATGCTGCCGCAGCTGTAATTTCATGAGAAGTTTGGACAGAGAGAGATGAACCAGATGAACCAGATGAGGACTTTTGCTCCAAAGAGGAAGGGAGAAAAACCTCAATTCCTAGAGATGCTTCCAGAGATAGTCTTAAAGATGAAGATGAGGAAGACCCTTTGCTCCCAGGGAAGGAGAAGGGCCTCTGTTTTTTTTTTTTTTGTTTCTGAACAGCTCAACCTTAAAATTGTACCCCAAAAAACTTCAAGAGTGGACCCTCGAAAGCAGTTGCGGGAAAAGCTGCAAGTCGGGGGAAGGGACTCACATGTGAGCAGAGAGACTCCTCTTCCTGAATGGACTGAACAATATTTGGAAGTGGGTGGCTGTCTCGGTGTGATACTGTTTTCATAGCATGAGCAAAAAGAGACTTCTCTTCCTAAATGGACTGAACAAGGTTATTATGGAAGTGGTAAACAGACTGAACATTTTAAGGGTTGTCTTTACATTGTCAGTGGGAGAAGGGAGGAAGGTGGGGGGAGGAGGAGAGTTCTGGAGGTGGTATAATTTTTTTTTTTTTTTTCTTCTTTTAGGTCTGTTTAATAAACTTCTTTATATTCTTTCAAGTTGGTGCCTGCTTTGCATTTCTCCTAATTCTTATCTCATAGAAGATAAACAATAATGAGTATTTTAGACCAAACCACTACACTAAATTGGTGTTTCTGCCCGGTTACAAACCCAACCCGCGACAACCTTTTTGAATACATATGGATTTCAAAGGCACTGATTCCATGGCCTAAAGATAAAGGATGCTTTTAGTTGTTTGGTATATACTTTTTTTGAACTTTTTTTAAGTTTAAATGCAGATACCACATATGAGGAGCTGTTATTTACTCATGAAAGAGCACATCAAGACTTTTGCTGTCACTTAAACAGGAGAAGCTCATAGAAGCTGCTGATGCAATAATGTGCATTCAGGAAGCAATCGTGAGTGAAGGAGGACAGGCACATAATTCTCCAGCCTCCAGGAGGAATCTGGCAGATGAATCTGTGCGTGAGGATTGATCCCTTGGTATGTTCCCTGGAAGAGCAATAGAAGTGATAAAGGCACTGAAACAGTTCACACACTCTGCTCTGGAAGATGAATTACATGCATAATGCATGTTTTTAGCACAGTCAAGTTAAGGGCTTGACACTTTGTAAAAAACCAATGGCTTGTTACACAGAAGTCCTAATAGTTCCTCCTGGTCCTAAAATCTCCACATCTGGCATTTATTCCTTAAGAACTACTCTTATGGGATATATGTTTCTATTTCTGTAACAGAGAGAAGATGGTGAAGGAAAGGGGTTCATTGCCAACCTGAGGGTTCACAGGATGATTTGCATAAATACAAATCAGTACCAGGAAGGTTTTAGCAGCTTTACTCTTTAGCTGACCATTGTAGAGCCCTTTGGAGGAGATGTGATAGAAGGTTTATTAGACTTCACAACCCAGGAAATACTAACATGTTTAAAGAAGATGCTCTCGTGATTCACAAAATGTTGTGCTAGCTCCAGTAATATTTGTGACTTTGCAGAATACTGCAAGACAACATCCATTTGTAGGATCATGAATTACATCTCAAAATATCTTTGTGTTAAGTTCATCCACAGTGATGTAGGATTTTGTGGGAACTGGTTGCAAGGCAATTCCTGGGACAAAAAAGTTAACCCAATGGAAAATTGCAGATACATTAACAGGCACTAGTGCAGCAATAACTCTGTACTGCACTCTAAATTGTGTGAAGTACTTTATGACCTCTAGGCTTTTTCCTCCCCTTTTAACTTTGCAATGCTTAATAAAAGTTATACTGAAACTGCTACATTGGCTTAGAAAGTAAGAAATTAATTATGAACACCCCATTTAATGCTGGAGGAGTACAGTGTCCACAGTTTCTTTAAAGCATCAGTGAGGTAATTTCACTGCTGCCAATTGAACAGTTATACAGAACACATCTAAATGCGCTCAGTCAATGAATCCTTGGAGTGTTTCTGCTTCATTAACTGTTTACATGTTGACCTCAGTGGAAAGGCTTCAGCCTGATGAAATGCCTGCTTTGCATACTGCCGCAGGCAACAGCAGAATATCTGTCCCTGACTATTCATGAAAAAACTCAAAATTTAGGAGTAACTCATCAGCTTGCCCAATGCTGCCACATCACCTCTTGCTGGGTTAACCTCACAACAGCTTCTGTAACGCTGTAATAGACAGCAACAACGTGCCCATCTCCAGTGCCCTCCATCTTCCATCAGCCAGAATCAGATATTTTCATTGATGATTCATGAACACATTTCAAGTGTTTCAAATCCTGGACATTGCGTTTTGAATGGGATAACTACTTCACTCTTTTTTAATGGTGCTGTTATTTGCCTCATGAATCTCAATGCCAAGGAAGTCCATGATATTTAAATTTTATGGCACCCTCTTCCAAAGTAACAACTTTCTAACTCAGCACAAAGTGAAGAGGAACAATTTACCTTACATGAACTGCTATTTGGTTGACAAAAATAACCCCCAAAAGAACACTGACTATCCACATTATTACCTCGGATATCCCACCATGGGATTGTGCAGAGCAAATACCACTCACTCATCTTCTGTTCATATACAAAATATGGAAAAATAAATGGCATAAGTTTAAATTTCATCATAAGAAATAGCATTTGACAGATGCATTCCAGCTTCCATGTAACTCAGTGTAAGTCAGAAATCCTTCACAATATTGCAGTGGCTTTTTTCTGTAATCCAGAGGCTAATGCCTCTTTTTGTTGATGAGATAAAGCTTTCATGGTCTCAGAACACAATAATGGCATAATAATTAAGCCTATGTTGTTGGCAAATGCTCTCTCTTCCCCTTTTGCATTCAACTTTCATTTACTACCTATTGAGGGAAACAGTAATCTTGTTATTTATATATTCACATTATATATAAGATTATACAGAAAATTTTAATCCCCACATTCTATGTAGGTAAGGAAAACTAGACTATGTTGAATATCAGAAGGGAAAATTCGCTTTTGGCAGGCTCTATTAAATATGCATAATTATCTGAAAGAACAACTAAAGACTCTCACTCAATACTTTATTTTAAGCTGCCCACTGCATGCTGCAAATTTTATCTGTTTCCCCTGAGACACTCTTGCCATGGTAGCAGAGAAATTATGGATTGTAACTGGAGAAGGAGATGTGCTTTAGTCCTCTGAAAGAATACCATTGCTCCCTGGAGGACAGTTGGTAGTGATGTGTGTTGTCTGCTATTAAAAGCCTTGAGTAAGGGTCTTCTGCTGCCTTTTTAAATGCAGCTTTGATATTGAGCAGGAGGAAGATGTACAGCAAAGACAAACCACAACAGTTCTGTGGCCATTTGCACAACACAGATTTTGCAGCCCCCTGCATGGACACAGGCTCCTGGCTCAGAGGTCACTTTGGCAGCCCTGCAGTGAGTTTGCAGCAGCTTCAATGCACTCACTGAAAGCTACTCTTTCAGTGGGAGAGTCTGTGTTCCCCTTCAAGAACCATATTTCTGTGGAAATCCACGACTCTGACAACTTCTAACACAACAGCTCCCTGCAGTACTTTCAGCACTGTGGCTGTTAAGGCTGTTAAAAGAAGGCTTTGCAATCCAGGACAAGAGAGAGAAGATGTGAGGACTAGTTGAACCAGATCTTTTGATGGTGGAAACTGACACAGTTCCATTTATTTTGATTCTGTAACATCAGCTACTGCTGTCTGAGGAATCAGCCATGAAATAATAAAACTTGGGATTTATTTTAGGAATATCTTCCTTTTGCCTGCCACTTTGTCTTCATATTTTGAAAATAAAACTTGTGGAGGGAAGGAATCTATGTTCTATAAATTTATTTTTAGTCAAGAATATTCAAGAAAAAAACAATTTTTATTCAGGACAGTTATGTTTTCAATAAATGATTATTCCCCATTCCAGATATCGAGATTTAGGCAGAATCTTTGGTTTTCATGGTTAAGGTTTTAAATTATGTAGTTTCTTCATAAATGTTTAAAGGCAGAAAAACTACGCAGACATTTCTACATCTGTTACCTTCTCCGTTAGTCATAAATAGGACTTTAACTTTCAGGGGTCTTCTATGAATCACATAGTAGAATAAAACTATAAGCTTTTAACTTCAATAACAACACTATACAACAAACAGCGCAATTCTTAAAAATGGCAAGAATGGCAAGAAAATTTCCCAGTTTTTTTAGTTTCATGTGATATGCTTACATACATAAATACCATCTACTCAAAGCATACAGGTGTAGATTCTTAATTAGAAATTTTATTGTTCAAATCTCTTGATTTTTAGGAAGTAAGAAAATATGCTCAACTAGATAAAGTATTTCCTTCTTCCTGAAAATGGGTTTCTGTTCCATTTAATTTTGAGCAAACGGTGTTTTATTGCAAACACAGTAAATTGAAGTGTATTTTCCTCTGATTTTTTCAAGTTTTTTTTTCTATTAATGTAAAATATTTTCTAAAAACAACCCTAAATTAATTGATTGTAAATACTAGCAAGTGCCACTTGTTAAAAAATTAGGAAAAAAATCAGTTTGAAAGAATATGTTGCTAAGCTTCTGAGGCAGCATCACTTTGGTCACAGTTATTATATTACAGATGGCACTTTCCATCTATCCTCTGACAAAGTGCAAATGCAGATTGTTTCATTTAGGTCTGCCATGTAGATGAAAATTCAACAAACAGATTTTTATTTTCCTTTAACTGTTAAAAATATATCTTAACTGGAAGAGGGAGAGGAGAGGAGAGGAGAGGAGAGGAGAGGAGAGGAGAGGAGAGGAGAGGAGAGGAGAGGAGAGGAGAGGAGAGGAGAGGAGAGGAGAGGAGAGGAGAGGAGAGGAGAGGAGAGGAGAGGAGAGGAGAGGAGAGGAGAGGAGAGGAGAGGAGAGGAGAGGAGAGGAGAGGAGAGGAGAGGAGAGGAGAGGAGAGGAGAGGAGAGGAGAGGAGAGGAGAGGAGAGGAGAGGAGAGGAGAGGAGAGGAGAGGAGAGGAGAGGAGAGGAGAGGAGAGGAGAGGAGAGGAGAGGAGAGGAGAGGAGAGGAGAGGAGAGGAGAGGAGAGGAGAGGAGAGGAGAGGAGAGGAGAGGAGAGGAGAGGAGAGGAGAGGAGAGGAGAGGAGAGGAGAGGAGAGGAGAGGAGAGGAGAGGAGAGGAGAGGAGAGGAGAGGAGAGGAGAGGAGAGGAGAGGGGCCTGCTATTCTCTCATTTAAGAATTAAGGCATGTAGTGAGGAAAGATTTTACAGAGACTTTAAACTTCAGCAGCAGCAGTTTTGTAGACAAGGTAATAGACAGCATATGTTTATTTGGCTGTCTTCTAGTTTGAAAATCTTCTTGAATCAGATTAGAAATGTTTGAGTCTTCATTATCAGATACTCTGAAAGTTCTCATTTCCATCCGTTGAAGGTCATATAAGTTCAATGATTGAGCTTTTAGTCTCATCCTGTGCAGGTATAGAGTAGAAATAGAGTAATGGAGAAAGTGCCATGTTTCATGGCAGTGAAACAACAGGTTGAGGTGCATGTTTTGTCCCACCTTTTACCCAGCACCTCAAGGGCTGGCACACTCTCCAGTAGCAAAGGAGACCCAGTTTCAGTTCACTCTTGCTTTCCAAATCACATCAGCATGGGACTGAAGGGGACATGGGTCACGAAGTCTTGCTCCCTGTAACTGCAGACAAGTGAATCACTTGTGTTATTCTCTTCATAAACGTGAATCATTTTTATTTTGATTTAGGAACATTCAAAGCCCCATCCTGCCTAGCCTCAAATGCTCTCCTGGCTTTTACATAATTCATGGTCATAGGAACAATAATGTCTGGTATAATTTTCTTCACTGTAGTCAGCATGTATGTCTTAAGATTGCTCAGTGACTGAACTCTTAAATTTGCTTAGGTTGCTATTATTAATAGTGCTTCATTGAAGTCCCGGATATTACAAAAAATGGCATTTTTAAACTTTTGTGACCTGTTAATATTGCAAATGCAGTTAGGAAGGACTGATAAGGAAGGCTGTAGTGGGCTAAAATTGTAAATGGTGAAAGGAAAAATGTAGCAAAAGTTGTGTTATCAAAATTTGTAGTAGCTTTGTTTCCTGAAGAAATGAAAACATTAAAATTTAGTCATTTGCAGGCAAACTTTGACCACGTTTTCTGATAGGTATTTAATATTCTTGTTAGTCTTTACATCCAGTGGGGATTTCACTATGATTAATTCCTATATATCTAAAGAACTGAAAATGTCTTTCAGATTTTTCCAGTATTCCCATGCACACGAACACAATGAACAAAAAAAAAATAACATAATCAAATAATCAAAATCTCATGGCATTTGAAATTAATTTTAAATTATGATTTTTTTAAGTCATTATAAAATCAAGGATGGATTGCCACATTAACCTTGTTTTTCTATTGCAGTTTGTTCCCTCCCTATATCTGCAAAATTATATTAAAAACATCTCCCTGTTTCCATCACCTGTCTTCTTTCTTTAGACAAAAAACCCTTTGAGGACTATGCCTCATTTTAGATGTGTGCAGTACCCAAAATACACCTCCATCCCAAGACTGGTTTTGACCACTGTCTTCCATATTCACATAAATGACAGTGCAAATTGCAATGCTAAATTTTCATTTTTCATTATTTTTCCTTTTTTAATACGCTAATAATAAAATTCTTATTTTCCTTTTTATTTTCCTCTTTTTGATCTGGTTTTATTTGTCAAAAAGACACAGAGTAATTTTTTTGATTAAAGTTGTAGACCATAAAAAAATACTTACTACCCTGTCTGCTGAACTTGCACAAAATTATTTATGGGAAGAAGAAAAAGAAAAGGAAAGTCATATGAATTTTTTTTAAACAGTGGGAGAAAAAGGTGTGAATTTTGACGTACTGCCCCTGCCATTTAAATATTTATTCCTCACATAAACAATCACAGATGTTAATAAAAAACCCATCCTCACTAGAATTGGTGAATATGAGATGCCTTTGATTTGGTCTTAGTCTAACTGTAGTGCATTGTAACAACAGTGATGCAATCACTATTGCCAGTACCTTTTGCATCATTAATTTGACTTCTACAAACAATAAGATTTTATGGGTCCCTACAGTGATTATCCCATGAACTGATATGCAACCAAGAGTGTTTTGTACCTAGATATTGAAACTATTAATTGCCTTGATGCCATCGAAGTCATAATCTAGCCCAGCAGAAGTGCCTGAGTATAATGTCCCAGTACTCCCCAGACACTTTAAAGCTTATTTTAAATGTGGATTAGTGCACCATAATTTCAGAGGTCAGTGAAGATATGAGTATCAGGGAAAAAAGATTTAAAATTGTAATCAAGGCTGAGAAGGTTACATGCAGGAGCAGAGTAAATAAGGATAATACTTAAAATTTTATAGAGATATCAATTGTCCTTAATTTTCTTCTTTTTTGTTTCTCCTGAGGAAATGTTCTGAAAACAACACAATTGCAACAGGGTGTCTAACAGAGCACTGCTAGAGCCTCTGCTGCTTTCACTGGAGAAAAATGAGTAGGAGGGCAAAAGCAGACTGTCTCCATCTCCAGAAGACAAAAATTTTCCTATGGTCTTCAACACCTCGTTTGTTTCTAATGACCTGAGGAGGTGAAGAGGACCATTCCCACATCCTTTCCTGTGGCTGAAACCCATAAGTTATGGATAACAGCTGCTTCCCTCTGTCCCAGAACCTATGCTTTGGGTATTGCCACACAACTCCTTTCCTCTCTATTACTTATTTGTTCTTTGAAGCTGATGTGGGTGATTATAAAAGCCCATTCTGGAGCGTCCATAGCACTTTCACAGCAAGAAAATTGACTACATTGAACCCCAGCTTTCTTGACAACTCTCTAAATAAACATTAGAAAATGTAGTTGAATATACATAAGAAAAATCTGATAGTGACTGTATAATTTTCATAGTTAATCTACAACATTCCTTGTAACCAAACTGTCTTGGTTTGAAAGACAGGTGTCTGCTAAGGAAGGCAGGAGCCCCCCTTGGAATGGCAGATGCAAGCCCCTTCCCTCCAAGTTATTATAATTTTGAAATCAAGGGGCTTTTAGGCAAAGATGTGGGAAATAGGAATAACAGTTCTTTACTATTATATATATATACGTGTATAACCAGTCAAACAAACACCAATAACTATGGCAGTAGCAGCAAACAATCCCAAACCCAGTCCCAGCCTTCTCGGCTGTCGGGCCCTTTCCCCTCGGGTGCAGTTCCGCTCGCAGCCGGCAGGGGCGCTGGCGGCTCCCGGTGAGCAGGGCGGGTGCGATGGTTCCCCCGCGGCTGCAGGGGGCGCTCCGGAGCGAGCTCGGGGAGCACGTGGCACCGGTGCCCTGGGATCCCAGGAAGGGATGGGACAAAAAAGCTTCACAAACCCCTGGGCAGCCGATCCCGGTGTCCAGCCAGACCCTCAGGAACAGCAAGCTGGGCTGGAACAGCAGGCTGGAACAACGGGGACGAGCACAAATCCCGGCTGGCAGACAAGGTGTATCGAACTGCGGAGCTGCAGTGGGAACCCCCAGAGGTCTGGGCAGGCAGGGCAAGCACGACTACAGCGTAGCAAAGGCTCAAAGCTACGGTGGGGGCAGGGCGGCCACAGCCCGTCTCCCAGCGGGGCGAGGAAGGTGGGCTTTGGGATCCTGGGGCTTTTCCAGCAGAAGGAAGAAGCAGCCGAAGAAAGCAGCCTCCCTCTCTGTCCAAATGTCGAAGAGACCGACTGCCCACAAACCAAGGTGAAACAAAAAAACTAGCCAGCTCTTTTGTTTTTCTAAAGTACCCAGCCATTTGTCCCCCTAGCATGTATGGGGGGAAATTCCTTTAACAGAAGAAAAAACCAAAACCCAGGAGAGCTCCTAAAACCCCAACGCAAACAAATCTATCTGTAGGTTTTAAGATCACTGCCTGACTGCCCTCTTGAAGTCTGCACTGAGATTGTATCTTCCAGATACTAAATTTGGATTTCATAGACCCTGATCATACATTTCTGTAGGCAGTATAGATAAGAAAAAGATAGGAAAGAGATATGGTCCTTGCCCAAGGAGAATGTGTAGGGGCAATCACTGTTTCCATCACTCCTTAGCTGAAACTGTGATCTCACAGTGCTAGACACAAGGCTAGGAATGTCTGCTAGCATGGCTATTCCTGAAAATGTAAGAATAACAATTATTTTCCTTATATCACCCCATTAGAAATTGTAAGACTAAGGGTTTAGAGGTCTTTTGGGCTTCTAGACCTCCTTATAGCTAAGGGACAGATGCAGTCACCTCCAGAGTAGCAACATCTGCCCCAGTGCCAGCTAGAAGGCAAAGTGACTCTTTTTACCGTTCTAAATCAAGGGGTTTCACGTGTGAGAACTTCGCTCTGGAGATCTATCTACCAAATAACTTAGAAAACCTTTAGGTAAGAGATAAGATTCATGTAAATTTTTCTGGGGTTTTTCTGGTAGGTATTGAAAAACACCTGGAGGACAATGGAGTCATCGATCACAGCCAACCAGCTTCATGAGGGGTAAGTCCTGCTTGTTAAACCTGAATTTCATCCACAACAAGGTAAGCCACCTAGCTGATCTAAGAAAACCTGCAGAGGTCACCTTTTTTGGACGTCAGCAAAGCTTTTGATACTTTCTCTCACAGTGTCCTTCTGGAGAAAACGTCCATCCTACAGCTGGATAAAAACATCATGAGATGGATGAGCAATGGGCTCATCAGCAGGGCACAAAGGGTGACAGTGAATGGGGTGACATCAAACTGATGAGGGGTTCATCCATCTAGAGGGGTTCTAGAGGACTCCAACTTTGGCCCAGTTCTCTTCATCTTAATTAAGAACTTGGATGCAAGACTGTAAGGAATAATAAGTTTGCCAAGGATACTAAACTGGGAGGAGCTGTCAATTCCCTTGGGGTTAGAGAAGCCCTACAGAGACTTTAATGAATGAGGGGGTTGGGCATTCACCAACCATGTAAAGTTCAACAAGGGAAGGTGCCAGATTCTGCACCTGGGTTGAGGCAACCCTGGATGTGCAGACAGCCTGGAGAATGAGATGTTGGAAAGCAATGCCATGGAAAGGAACCTGGGGGTCCTGGTCGATGGCAAGTTGGACACGAGTCAGCAGTGCCCTGGCAGCCAGGAGGGACATTCCTGTCCTGGGGGGGCATCAGGCCCAGCATCACCAGCTGGGGAAGGGAGGGATTGTCCGGCTCTGCTCTGGGCTGGGGCAACATGACCTTGAATATTGCATGCAGTTTTGGGCGCCACACTATAAAAGAGACATTAAGCCATTAGAAAATGTTCAAAGGAAGGGGCAGGGATGGTAAAGGATATGGAGAGGAAGCCTTTTATGGAGCTGCTGAGGTCATTTGGTCTGTTCAGCTGGAGGGGGGGAGACTGATGGGAGACCTCATGGTGGTCTTCAACATCCACGTGAGAGGAAGAGGAGGGTCAGGCACTGATCTCTGCTCTGTGGTGACCAGTCACAGGGCTCAAGGGAATGGCCTGAAGCTGAGTCAGGGTTGGACATCAGAAAAAGTTTCTTCACCCAGAGGGTGGTTGGGCACTGGAACAGGTTCCCCAAAGCAGTGATAACAGCACCAAGCTTATCTGAAATCAAGAAGCATTTGCAAAATGCCATTAGGCACAAGGGAGGATTTTTGGGGTGTCCTGTTCAGGGCCAGAAGTTGCTCTTGATGGTCCTGATGGGTTTCCTTCTAACTGAGCATATTCTATGATTCTATGGTTCTGTGATTGTGTGGTTCTATGGTTCTATGATTCTATGGTTCCATGTTTCCATGGTTCCATGATTCCATAGTTCCATGATTCCATGATTCTATGACAAAACAGGAATTTCTCTGATGCAGGATGTCTGTCAGTATAGACTCCCTTCATCAGTAAAGGAGAGCTATTTGGCACAGTCAGTGTAACTTGGAAATCTCACTTGCAATTGTATAGGGAGAGGCAAGGCAATGCCACCTAAGCCTGTTGCAAACTGCTATATCCCAGAACGAGGACAGAGGAATTAATGTATGACCTACTGATAGTTATGCCAATTCTGAAAGTTATGCCAAGCACTGAAACATTGGTCACAGTTGTAAGGCCTGCTGTGACCCTCTTTGGCAGTAAAGCTTGGCTGAGGTTTTCAACAAAATTTTCCACTGGATTACTTCTGTCTTCAACAAAGACTGTTTCTCCCGCCCATTGATGCCCCTTCCCTGAAACTGTCCAAGGCCAGACTGGACAGGGCTTTGAGTAACTTGGTCTAGTGGAAGGTGTCCCTGCCCATGGCAAGGGGTTGAATTGAAGTGCTATTCAAGATCCCTTCCAATCCAAACCCTTCTCTGATTCCACTGCACCAGCTTATCACCCTTGATTAGCAGGACCAGCAGTGGCCTTACAGAGAGGGAAGAATTTTGAGAGCTAGATTTGGGCAAGGTTGAGAAGCACAAATGCAAAACATGGCTAACGGCGGAACCATTTTCCTTGTCTGTCCATCATCAAGCTCATCAAGATGGGTCTCTTCCAACTTAGTGTATTCTGTGATTCTATAACTCTCTTTTCACTGATTGCCATATTTACCTCCTGCCATTTCAATACCTATGTGTGCCAGCCAAGCCAATATAAACTAAAAAGTCTATTTACTCAAATGGTGGTGAGGTTAAAGGTAATAATAAAAAACATTCAAATCATAAATGTTCAAACTCAGATGATTACCTGTGTGCTGCAGAGGTAAAGTGCTAATGTAAGTGGAATACGCAGAGAAATTACAAAAAACCCCAACCATAAAACAAATAAAAAACTCCACAAAACCAAAAAACCTATCAAACAGCTCCCCACCAACCAAACAAGAAAAAAATGCCTCCAAAAACCCCAAACCCCAAACCAGCTTCAACTTGATCTTCTTAAAATTCTTTATCCAGGACACTATCAGAAGTGCGTGACTTAAGTCTTGGGGATGTATACAGTGTCGAGGTGAAAAAACATTAAATTACCCAAATGCTTTCTTAAATTACAATGCAGAATATTGCAGGGTTCCATAAGCACTCCATCTTTCATTTCACTAAATATTTGAGGGAAGAAGGAAAATATCAGTCAGAGTTGTTTTGAGGACATAATTTCTAAGGTCTTCTGTTGTAGCTTTTCAGTAGATGCACTAGATATCCTGCAGCTGTCCCTTTCATATTTCTATAAAATAATAATGATATTATTTAGCATGGCCTATTGATTTGCTTTCATAGAAGTGTTGATTCTCTGCAGGATTGTAATAATGTGATGGATCCTGAGCAGCATCTGCTCTGAGACCTGAGACCTCAGCCTCTTTATTTAGGTTGAGTAGTACTTTATACATCAAAACTGAGTTGCAAAAGGATAGGAAACCCAGCTGTTTCAACACAGAGTCCACAGATCACTGGAAAAGATTCAAAAGTTTCTCCACTGCTATTTTTTCACATCTCTTGGATTTTTTGTGCCTTGAATGACATCACATGTTGGGAGAGGGAACCCCAGTTGTTTGAATTTCAGGCAGATAAAAGCAAATGTGTCATTTATTTCTAGTCAAATTTGAAGTTTTCTAAGATAGGGACATCCCTTTTTATTCTATTCTTGCACAGTGCTTCTCATATTTCCATTCTGGCTTTCAGTAGTGAGGTAAAGCAAGAGTAATAGGTGGGAATAGAATCTCTCCTCCTGTTTAAATACATGATCTTACCTATCCATCCAGTTCACAGTTTGAACCAATTTTAAGTGATAACCCAAATTATTCCACTCTCTTAAACATCTGCTGATACTGAGAAAAAATTCTTCCTGTTGAACTCCCTTGATTTTGATGGGCTTTTGGCAGGGATAAACCTGGCCCTGCATGTCTAACCTATGTCTTGGACAAGCAGTAGAATTACAGAATTGAAGTAATTTCCTTTGCCTCCAATTGCAAACTGTGCAATAATCTGCACATTTAATTCTACCCTTTGCGTATTATTTTCTGAGCAAGGACACAATTGGCTATGGATTTGACATCTTTGTGACAGTGAGTCTGCAGCAGCACTCAAAAGAAAGGGGGAAGGAGCAGGGTCACAGAGAGGACAAAAGGAAAAAATAGCTGTCTAAATCATATATCATTAAAGTGATGCTCATTGAATTACCTCTCTTAGGGCCTGTCAAAACATGTGGTGCCCTTGCAATATGATGTGAATTAAATGCCTTCTGGCCCCTGAAATATTGTTTTCAAGGCCAAATGTGTACTTTCACAGTTTCTCTATAGTAACTACTAAGAAACATTTGAAACACGCTGATTGACTCCTATGATTAGCAAAAAACGACTTAGGAATACAGCACTGTGAGCAGTGCATGGCAACGGGCTTTCAAGGGAAAAAAAAGCACATGGGTACTTGCAGGGCTTTGGTGATGGTCACTGATAGCTCCATCTACTGAAAAATTGGTCATAGCTTAAAGTTGTCCCTGGATGAGAAAACGTAAATGTCATAGATTTGTAGAATGGTTTGGTTTAGAAGGAACCTTAAAGACCATCTCATTCCTGCCATGCACAGGGACACCTTCCACTAGACCAGGTTGCTCAGCTGTAGCTAGATCAATATTAATAATATTACCTGGCTTAATCCTTTTAGTAATTTCAATCTCACTTTGTCCTCTGTGAGCAGGAAAAAACTCTTACCTTTTTAGGAGACCCCCATGTAGATAGCAGATGGCCTTGGATGCTATTTGTAACCAACCAGATGGGGGTCACTCTTTTCTCCCAGGTAACAAGAGATAGGAGGAGAGAAAGTGGTCTCAAGTTTCATCAGGGCAGGTTTATATAAGATAGTGGGAAAAATGCCTTCACTGGAAGGGTGTTCAGGCACTGGAACAGACTGCTCAGGGCAGTGCTGGAGTCTCTGGAGGTGCTCATAAAATGTGTAGATGGCTCTTGGACACATGGTTTAGTGGCAGCGCTGTGTTAATAGTTGAACCCCAGGATCTCACAGATCCTTTCAAACATTAACCACTGTATGATGGCATGATTCCATGATCCCATCTGCTCGAGGATGTGAGGCCTTTTGAGTTCTACAGCCACTGCCTCAGCAGACATCACAACATACCACCACCACAACAACTCCATGAAGTCTGGTTTCCTCCCAGACACTCAGACCATTGAGAACCAGAGGAATGGGCTTTTCCTCTTCCCTCCCACTGAACTTTGAGTTTTGGCTAATTCTGACGATCATGAATTTTGCCTGTATTCACTGCTGGTTTTATATGGTGCGGTTGTTTGGTTGCTGAGCAGAGTGCCAGACCTACTGTGCATAACTAGAAACAGTTGGTACTTCTTTTAATTTAAAAATTCATCAGCTCTGTCCATCAAGAGGCACAGTGATTTCTTAATTGCTGGGGACCTGCAAGGATGTCTCCAGTAACTGGTGTCTGCAAGACCAGGACAAATATAGTTAATATGTGAAGAGGTGAAATCTCACATAAAATGATGTGCTGTCAAAAATATGACTTTGTGGAGAAAAATTGTACCATTATTCATTGTAGACATGAATGTTTGCAGGAGGATGACCTCACTGCTAAATTCAGGCATTCAAAACTACTAATAAAAATGTCCCTCCAAAATATTCACATTTAACACATTTCACTTTAGATTTTTAGTTCTTTTTTTGAGCCTGTACGTTACATTTATATTATGCATGTCATCTTTTCTCAGGATGATATTAACTAAAATTCTTTTTTTATCTGCTTCTCTTCCTGTTTTTTTAGTGCAAGTTGCAGTGGATAATATTTTTCTCATTTTTGAAACCACAATTTTGCAGAAAATAAAAATATTGTGATGCTTTTTAACAGAAATGTTAAAATCAACATCACATTTATTCATGTTAGTTTTAACAACTTCATGAATTACAGAATAAGAACAATTTTTTGTGCCAGAATCATGGGATGAAAATCTGTGTGCAACCATTATATATAGAGGCCTTCTAAGACATTTGTAAATAAAATATTATAATCTTTGATTCCTTAAGAAAGCTTAAATAAACTGAAAAATACAGAGATAACGAGTCTCCTCAGAGAATACAGGATATCAGTGACAGATAAAGATTTAGAGCTCAAATCAATTGGATCCTAGTGCTTTTCTCTATCTAAAGTAGCCAAGAGCATTCTCCAAGGATCCCCTAGATGCCCCAACTTCACCAATACATGCTACAATTTTCTTTTTCAGTGAGTTATTTTTCCTAGAACTACTGTAGGTTTGTTTTTGGTTTTGTTTGTTTGTTGCTCTGTTTAGTTGTTTGTTTTTGGTTTTGATTTTGTTGGTTTTTTTGGTTGTTTTTCCTTTTTTTTTTTCATTTGGGTCAAAGCTGTACACTGTATTTTAAGAAATGAGGGGCAATACTGACATCTTATGCATTCTGTGAATCTTGCAAACATCATGTTCAGGATATGAAGGAGAGATGACAGGGCCAGGACTCTTAGCACTTCTGAAGAAAATCTGTACTATATACCACAACATCCGGGCAACACATGGAGAGGTCTCTACAAGAAAGAAGACTGATAACTATTATTTTCTTGCCCTTTCGTAATATCCCTCTAGTGGTTGGCAGCATCTTCAGCACAGAATGATTTTCTTTAAATTCTTCGGTCTTTTACTTAGCACTTTCTAGCAGCAATTGAGACCGTATTCAGTATTTAAGAATACCTGTAAGGAAACTTCCTATTCATGATGATGCAGAATATAATCTGTGTAAAATCTCTTTACACTTTCCAATTTTGGCAATATGAGATCTATAGCAATTTTGTAGTGGAATATGCCTTTTTTTGTATGAAGAGGTTGGTACTTTAGCACAGGTGTCTCTCAGGGGAATGCATTATTATGTATAACTAGAAAAAAATCTGGATAGTGGGTAGCTAGCAGGAGCCCAGTTCCTGTGTTTCCACAGTTCTGCAGGAGTAGTCCCTGGAGCCCTCACATGCTTCACGTTGCCTTCATGCCAGCCCACACAGCTGTCTTGGGAAGAGGAAGGGAGAAGATTTCTTGGTAGCCAGACCCTCGGCACAGCCAGGCCCTGCTGCCTGCAGAATTTCCAGGTGGAACACATGGGAGCCACTCCTGCCCCTTGTCCTAGGTCATAGACAAACCTGATAACAAACCAGGGAAGGAAGTGCACAGCTTTTCTGGCACCTGGGTTGTCATTCCAGCCACTGCACCTCACTTCCTCCAAAACAAAATGGTATTGCTTGGTTTTGGAAGGTAAGCGACCAAAGATCTTTGATAGGAAAAAGTTTTTGGAGTGTTGACCTCATGCAGGAGTCCTGGCTAGTTCCCCTAAGCAAAGCAGCAAAAAATCTCATGTTTTCATCCAGAATGCCTGGGGTGTGTTCTGAAGTTGGTATCCCACCTCTCTTGTTTCACCCTGTGATCAAACAGTGTGCTTGATTTTTCCATCTTCTGTAACTCTTTGTTATTTATTAGTAATTTCGAGGTGCTGAGCACTTCTGTGAGATGCTGAGCACCCTGACATTTCAGTGATTGCCAATTAGAGGTGTGCAGCACCCTTCAAGACTGTGACTCACAAGAGCGATTGTTTTGAAAGGAAAAAGAAGTCTTGTCCTGTTAATTACAGGTTCAATTAAAACACAACCCACATCCAGAGTACAACTCAAGAGGAAACTCAATGCACGGTACATTTGACATGTATAAGAGACAAATAGGCCTTTTTATTAGTTTGAAGGTTAACGTGCTCATTAGATTATATCAGTTCATTATGCAATTGTGCCTGTGCCTGCAGTATGATATGTAGCAATCAACAGGAGCATTTCAGGGATAAAATAAAAGGGAAAAAAAAAAAAAAAAACAGACCAGAAAACAATAACTGTTGAGCACAAACAGTTAAAATATGATCTAGACAGAAAGTCCATTTTTGCAGACCTGGTAGGCTCATTTCATCAAGGCAAAAAAAATAATTTTTTTGAGATGCAAATAAAACTGTAAAGCAAGTTGGCTTAGAAGGCACAGAGATGCAGATTTGGGCTGACAATGTTTATGATGACCACAGCTTTCTTGTTTTTCCCCTTTACCCTATACATAATTGCTTTTGACTGGGCAAATCATGTTGTTCTTGTTGTAATGTCATTGCGATTTATGATTCCATGAGGCACTTGAAAAGATTTTTTGTTTTTATACACTTTGCATTTCATTTTAATCCCATCTAAGGAAACTGCATACCTAAAGCTGTACATGTTACTTTTTTATTAAATACCAAATGGTATCATCCTTTCCCCCCACCTCCCTCCTGTTTCTTGATTACAATCAAGATGTGTTTTAGACTTCACTTTCCTACTCAATTAAAGCCTTAAGGTTAATTTCCGCTTATACTTCACACTAAATGTCAAGCCTAACACAGATTGTACATGAATGTAGGGGAAAAGCCATCCACAGGGGTTACATATAGCCTTGTGGGAAGCTTTACACACAGCACCAAAAAAAATTCTGATCCTGGAATGCAAGAAATGACACAGACTGCATGAAGTCCTTTGGGAGTTTCATAGCAATTTCAAGTGAAGTGTACTCAGGTACCATGACAGTAGTAGAAGATTTTACCATTAAAAATATTATATATAGATAAAATGTAGTTGAGGACTGCTTTGCCAGGACCCAGTCTGTGTGGAATTCACCTAGTGTGGGGAACCTCTAATATTTTGTTGAAGCCTTCCTCCCCTGTGTGGCTCCCTGCAACCCAAAGAAGCATCCTGAGGATTCCTCTTGGAGAATCAAAAGAAGTCAAAGGTCCCAATCACTCCCATAGATTTGGATAATTTTTATTTCTCCCACTTACTTGCAGTAAAAGTTTGATCATTTATTAAAGTCTCACGGGTCTAAGGAAGAAAAAATATCAAAATGCTTACAATGTTAAAATTTCTCATTAATGTCTTTGTAATGAATTATTTATTCTACAAATTATAGCAGAATGTAAATAAGAAAACACTGATGTTACAGTCATTTTCTGAGCACAAAGGCTTTGCCACATTCAAAATCTTACAGATTTGTGAAATGAATTTGTAACACCTCATGACAGCACATGTTATTATCTCATAGAAGGTTTTGCGTGGAAACTTCCAAATACCATCTTTTTCTATGGATAGTTATGATTAGAAAATCAATTTATTTTTCTTTAGAAGATAATTTTTTGGTCTTCTTTGAATTTTCCTGCAGAAATCTTTCTTCATTCTTTTTTCTTCCCCCTCCCTTCCCCAGCAAGGAAACAGAAATGATCAGAGCCTCAAATTCCAACAGCTTTCATTTAAAGTTTTCAGTGAGGTCTACTTATGGGGGTAAAAAAATGCTGCAATGGATATTATATTTGTGCTCTACATTTTTAATATTTTCACTCTCTTTTGGGGAAGTATTAATAGAGAAATGTGCTCAATGTCTGTAAGAAGAAGGGAATTTTAGCCTTGACTTTTTGAAAGGACATGAGAAGCCAATGTGTAAGACAGGTACTGAGGGATTAAATTGTCAGTATGCAAGATTGAAACATATACAGAAAAAAAAAAATTACCACTGGCCTAATAAGCTATCAATGTATATCTTTATCTATTGCAAGCAAAAGGTTGTGTAATAAAACAGAGTATGCACACACAATCCTACATAAATATATACACATAGAGTCAAAAAATAATAATTTATATGTGTAACCCAATGGGAAACCAGCTGAGATATTCAGATTTAACTGACAAGCAGTAGCTGCAAAGCTTCTGATATATACCTAAGGGGCAACACTTTTGAAAAGAGATAACAAGAAGATGTTATATTAATATTAATAAAGTTTTATTTCCAAAGGGAAAATATGATCAAGTACTTTGCTTTTGAGGCTGCCTTTTTTCCTTTTTTTTTTTTTTTCATATTTCTGTGAAAGTTGGAAACAAAATTATCCTAACTTAACCAGTTGCTCCTTTTGCATATAATCCTTTTAAATTATAATGAAAAAAATAAGGGATGGTGAGCAACGAGGTTAACAGAGCCACACTTCTCAAATGATGTGTGATGAACAAGGCTCAACACCAAACACTTTTAGCCAAGCCAAATCAGTCTATTCATGCTCATGTACCACAAAATTTGCTTTTACAAAGGTATCTATAACATTTGCATTAGAAAGGAACACACAAAATCCTAAAGTCTTTGCATATATCCTGAATACTTCCTTAGTGATATATAAAATGAGAATGTGTATTCTAACTTTATTTAAATCTTGGCTTCTTAGCTGATGAAATTTTATAACAGATTACATATTCTCTGGAGACTCAGGAAGCCAAGACCTGTTTCCTTTTGTTAGCAACACTCTATTCAAGGGCAGCCTTACAAGGTCTTAGGCCAAGGACCAAATTTCACAGAATTTCAGCATAAGCTGAGTTGGAAGAGGTCCTCAAGGATCATCGAGTTCAACTCCTGGCCCTGCACAGGATCATGCCCAAGAGTTGCACCCTGTACCCAAGAGTATTTGCCCAAGTTTGGAAGTTTTCTCTCTTGACTTTACCTTCAATTAATTAAGAGCAATTGAAGGCTTGAATTCATTTCAGGTCTGTTAATTTTCATCATGCCAGAAGCCTCTTTCTCATTAAGAAGACCAGGCTACTTTAGGTATCACTGTATGGTCAGATAAAAACTGGTTGGAAAATTTATTTAAAACTCTGTGAACGAGAAACATATATACTTTTACCTTCTCTTCTCCCTCTTTCTCTTGTTCTCCCTAATTTCCGCCCAGGAGGAAAGATCCTGAAGTCAAGCAATTATAAATTGGGAAAGGAAAAGAAATAATATTTTTAAGGTGGGTTACACTTTTCTAATACTACCTATTATTAAAATTTGATTTTCTGGATCTCTTTTGTTTTAACTTCTATTTCAATTTAAGGGAATAAGGTCAAGCAGAGAAATTGAAATTTAAGAGAATGAAATAATTGCTCACACTAGGAATTTTCTGAATGCAACTTTTTTATTTTTAATAGTTTTGATTTAAGTCCACACAAGAAAACAGGAAAGCATCTGTTGTTTTCTAAAAATTTCCTAATCCGATCTAATGTGTAAGTTTCCCATTCCCCTCATTCCTTCTCTGAGTACCTAAAATCTTTAGCTAAGTAGAGATTTCATCTGCATCACAAAATTGAAATGACTCTGCGCTTGATGAGCACATTAACTCTGAAATCTACAAGGCATATTGGTAAACTTGATAATGAAACCTTAAAATAAGGGTAGTCAAGATGTTCCTGAATCAAAAAAAAAAACGTAAGAGACACCTTGAAAGAGCATTAGCATAGCTATCACCAAACAACAAAGGGAGATTATCTGAATATGCAGAAAGAGATTGCAGAGATCTAAAGTGCATTTAACACCAGACCAGAGAGTTTGTAATTGGACAGCTCAACAGATCCTATGGTCCTCTTTCCCTGACACAGCACATGTCAGTCATACCCACTGGGAAAACTGCACACCATCAGGAAACTCAGGCTATTGTCTCCAGATCATAGCCCTGCTTGTTGATATTTTGTCGGCTTTTCATGCTTCTCTTCATGTGTAGAGTCCAAAGCTGCATCAAATATTTCAGTTTAATGCTCCAGCAGCTTGGAATAGATGAGAGTAATTATTTGTGTTACAGATGTAATTTCTCTTTGTATGTTGTAAATCATATGGCACATTGACAAAATCAAGAATTTTTTTGTTGTCGTCAATAGCTCTAAGTTCCTTTTTAACTGAGATAATTCCCTGCTAGCTATTCCTTGATCTTTAGTTATGTGGTTCAGCATTTCCACCTGCAGATAGAAATTCACACTTAATGTCTCTTTTACAGAAATTGTTTTTAGGTTTTTGGGGCCATTCTTACTGAGCAGCAGAAAAGGTAGTGCCTTGATCATTGTTTTACAGGAGAAATACACCTTCATACATGCAGACATATGAACTTGTCTGGTCCTATCCAACATACTGCTTCATTGGCCATTGACACATTCCATGAGTCAGCCAAATTCTTTCTTACACACTTTCTTCCTGTGCAATTAGATTCTCATTCCCAGCTCCCTCCACACTAACCTCTTGGAAGCAGACATCACAGACCTCCTGCAACAAATGCATGCAGAGAGTTGGATAACAGTTTTTTGCAGACCACTCATTTTTATATTTAAGGCAAGGAGAGTGTCCTGTAATTATAGCTTTTCTTCAGAAACATGTTAAAATTACTCCATGTACCTTTCTCTGGCAATTGAAGCAAGAGTAGCAGAACTCAGGTTTTCTTGTTTGTTTGCGTGTACATATTTAAACACAAACCATATTTTGTCTTCCTTTGCTGCTGCTGATATCACACACTTACAGGCAATGAACAGGTCAGGTAAACTGTGTCTCTGAGGCCAAGGAAGCTCACTTCCAGAAAAGAAAACTAATCACTACTTAGAGAAGACCATTAATCATTCATTTAACTGATAGCACAGATTTCTCTGGGACGAAATCTTCTGAAAAAGTAAAATATTTAAACTGAGAGACAGACTACTGTGGTTTGACTCAGTTAAGCATCAAGCACACAAAATCAACTCCGGTACAACCCACAACAGAGACCAATACTGTAATAGTTTTCTCTATATTGTATTTCTCATTGCAAGGAACCCCAAAGAACTTCATAAATGACAAGTACTAGAACCACACAGAAGAGGGGTGTCCAAATTTAAATATGACTGTTCCTAAAGGATGTTTTATCCCAGATTTTTAAGCAAACACACTTACCTTCATTTACACTAAACTATTGTATACATCGAGAGAAACACAGAACCCAAATATTCTTATATTTATGGTTGGCATAAATGTATAAACAAGACAGTCTGGACTTTCACAGATGACAACCAACTGTTACCTAGCACCCATGAACATCAGGACATGGTCAAAGTGTTATACTTTCTCTAAAACAGAAATCTTCCCTATTAGCATTATGTAGAGTGGGGTTGGTTGTTATTGGGCAGAAATAGGACTAAAGCACAGGAAATCTTAGTTTAGTTCAACAAGGGCAAGTGCCAGATTCTGCACCGGGGATGAGGCACTCCTGGATGTACAGACAGAGTGGGGAATGAGATCCTGGAAAGCAGTGCCATGGAAAGGGACCTGGGTGTCCTGGCAAGCTGGGCAGGAGTCAGCAGTGCCCTGGCAGCTAGGAGGGACATCCCTGTCCTGGGGACCATTAGGCCCAGCATCACCAGCTGGGCAAGGGAGGGCATTGTCCCATTCTGTTCTGCACTGGGATGGCCTCACCTCAAGGGGGCAATTTGGGGTGCCACAATGTAAGAAAATCTTTAAAGAAAGTCCAAAGAAGGGACACAAAGACCATGAAGGGGCTCGAGGGGAAGCCGTGTGAGGAGTGGCTGAGGGCACTTGGTCTGCTCAGCCTGGAGAAGGGTAGAATGATGGGAGACCTCATTGCAGTGACAATTTCCTTGTGAGGGGCAGAGGAGGGGCAGGCACTGATCTCTGCTCTGTGTGACCAGGGACAGGACCTGAAGGAACGGTCTGAAGTTGTATCAGGGGAGGTTTAGGTTGGATATCAGAAGAAGGCTTTTCATCTAGAAGGTGGCTGGGCACTGGAACAGGCTCCCCAGGGAATGGTCACAGTATCACCCTGACAGAGTTCCACAAGCGTTTGAACAATATTCTCAGGCACAGTGTGGGATTGTTGGGGTGTCCTTTGAAGCACCAGCGATCCTTGTGGGTCCCTTAGAACTCAGAATATTCTCTGAAATCTGAATGCATCATGTAGTTATGACCTAGGATTTATCCACAGGAACTCTCTGTGGTCCCTTCTCCTTTTATCTCACCTTTTGTTGTAATTTGTTTGCAGAGGAAATGATCTCTTGTAAAAACTCTGAAGGAGAGAGACCACTTGACAGGATTCTAACACAGTGAATTACTGTTGTTCTTAAATAAATTGTAGGTTGTTACAGTGAAATTTTAATGAAATAATGTTTTGCACAGGAAGAAATAAAGAAAAAAGTGTCTTGTAAAACTAAGGGGTTTTTTTAAAAAACTATTTTCCTCTTCACTCGTACCAGTCATTGAAGACATAGAGAAGAGTTTGAACATGATAAAGCTTGTGAAATGGGTTGATACAATATTCATGTGCAGATGGAGTGATCATAAGAAAAATTATGTATTTGATCAATCAAGAAATTTTTCTCTGGATGGAGCAATCACAAACTATTAGTGGCAAACAGACACATTTAATAGCAATGGGATGAGACACAGAGCATAATTCCTCTCAACTGAAGGAAGAATATCTTTCAGATAAAAATCTTGGTAGCTGAATACATCTCACAAGAAGAGTCACAAAATATTTTCTTTGGATCCTTAAAAAAAGCAGCCTCAACATAGGCTGTATATGTCAAGCTCCAGGAACTACTCTGTCTTGGGGTGACTTTGTGATGTGTATCCCCTATTGCTGCCCCATGACCAGAAATTAATTTTGTGCCTTCCTATGCCTTTAAAGTGAGCCTGAGAGGGGGGAGGAAAAAAATGAGCAAAACTTCTTCAAAGCAGTTTGCAGCTTGTTGAAGGTCACACAGAGATAGAGATGGCTCTCTGCGTTCAGTTTCAGCAGGAGAGCGAGAGCGGAGGGAAGCACCTGGCTTTCTTTCTTTCCAGCCAGCTTTCGGCTAGTTTTTCAACTCCTTTTCCTCTGGAGAGTAGAATTTTTTTTTCCTGGGACTCCAATTTTTCCCTTCTTTTCTGCTGGACAATTTCAACCTCAGAGCACATCGGGAGGACTTTCCACCGGGCACAGAGGGCCTGGCCCTGGGCCAAGCCCCAGCTCTGAGGAGACCAAAGGGAGGACTCGAACACTTTCCCAGGTTTTTTCTTCACAGCCAGAGATTTCATTATTTAGCATTATTATCCTTTTCCCATGTGTTTGTTAAATAAATAGTTTCATCTCCTTCACTTTCCTTCGAGGAAAAAGTTTCTTTTTTCCCATACCTGGTGGGGGAGGGGTGGTTTATGGCCTGCCTTCTCTCAGAGGATATATTTCTAAATTTGGCCAAACCGACACATACTCTGCACTGTTTTACTATATTATTTCAGTTATCAGTGATCCACAGTTCACCTGCACTAAAATTAACAGAGAGCTCTTTAAAAAAGAGAGGTTTTTAAAAGTATCTAATGTTCAGCAAGTTTTTGCTTATATAATTGTGTTCAGGAAGTTCTGGTTCCCAGAAAGGATCTGCAAACTGAAAAGGAGGAATCCAGTATTTGCACCATGAGATCAAGTTTACTTCCTGGAGATACCTTTGTAAATACTCCTAGTGCTTCCCATTACTGGAGGTGGAAGATATTTCCTTATGGAAACCATATTGTCTCTCCAAGCTGCTCAAATCAAACAGATTCTCCTGAATTGCCTCTGAAAAATGTAACACTTCAGCTATTGTTTTTCTTACAGAGCTGCCTTTCAAAGCCTCAAGAAGTGTTTCATTTTGTGTGCCAGGAAAAATGTTGAGAAATTGGAATTCTTTTTAATGAGATTAGCAGGTACTAGTTAGAGCACCCTGCTCCCCTTTATGTGATAATTCACTTGGATTAAGCAAAATAGTGGGTAAATAAAGAAATCTGAAAAGCTGAGCTGGCAAAAAGAAGCAAGAAAATAAGAGTATAACAATCTTCGAATGAATATAATGTGATTTTAGCAAGGAGAAGAATGACAATGAAAAGAAAGGGAACAGGCAGGTTTCTGTCAGGTCTATTCTCCCACCTTTACTAAGCTTGCATAATAGCTTACATTAAAGCAGTTACTTTGCTTCTAATTATACAGCAGATACTGTGTTTAGGAAAATGTCTTATTGTTACCTCGGTTTGGATCCATACATGGTGTTCCTCAGGATTAAGTTTATTCAGTAACAGGCTGTACAGATTCCTTCATAAAACCTTAAGATTTTTGATAATTAGTCCTTCATCGTGTCATTCAGAAAGGTCTTTTTAGTCTAAAATCTACATGGTATCTGTTGAAGTCATACCCTGGAGTGGAATCCAGCATTTCCAATAAGGCACGCAGAGAAAAGGGAGAGCTAAAGGGAGAGCTAAACCAACACCATTCAGATAACTAATCAAAAAGGACAAGATAAGTAAATTTTTAATGCAAAATGGATCTTTCTCTGCTTGCAATCCAAAGTTCAGAACTCTCTTGAAAATGGGCAGCATTTTCAAGACCCCTTTTTACAAGGTCACACCCCCTTCTCTTCTATTTGAAGAATAGTCACCAAAATGCCAGATCATGTCCTCTTTTAATCAATAATTCTGTAGTAAGGGTCAGAAACTGTGTCTTGATAAGGGAGAAGCCTAAACCACAACTGTCATCTACCTCAGACATGCCCTGAACATCAAGGTATAACATTTTCTTGAGTATTCCAGTATTCCCTTTTTTTTTTTTTTCCCTGAAGGTGATCTGCTGTTCAAAACTGATTATGTTGGACCACAAAGCCTGAACAAGGTGGAGTTTGGGTCTGGTGCTCAGTGGCCCTTTTTCTTGCTGCTGTTTACACAGCTGGTTTCAAATTAAAAGGCTAAATTTGAAGTTTTCAAAAAGATTTTGACACTATTTAAAAAGAAATAAATAATAATATAATATAATTTAATATGCTCAGAAAATACCTCAGTGCCTTTGAGATTAGCTGGAGGCTGAGTAGAGGTCTTCAGATATATTGGTTTGGATTTAGGCAACAAAATTCCACCCTTTTTCTGTACTAGATTCTGACATTCAAACTGGTTTTAGTTCTTAGACCCTAATCACAAATCTATGACATATCCACACATAAACTGGATCATAAATCCAGTTTCTAGCTTTTGGATTGTAAGATAAAATAATGGAAATATGATTATGTGCTTGATAGCTAATTCATTTATTTCCAAGACCAGTATTAATATTATGCACATTTTTATTAGATTTTGCTTGAAAAAGAAATTTCATTACTGTATGCAGAGTTTGTTAACCAGTTAGTTAATTAGTGTTCTTCATTATCTTTGAAGGGGAAGGGTAAAATTCCTCTGAATTCATGTTCAAATAATTTCTCATACACAAGTAGGGGGTTTTCTGCATTTCTTTTTCATAAATTTTATACAGTCAAAAAGTATTTGTGAGAGGAGGATTTGTCAATATGTATATGAATGTACTCTATAATATGTTCTGGTTTAAATCTTACAGGAAAGGGCAGTGATACAGAAAACAGAACAGTCCTTTAGGTTTGAAATCCACAAGAATACCTTTGAATGGGAAATTTTGTAACTTTTAAGAAAATTAGATCTAGAATGAAAATCAATGAAATATGATCTTTTTTTCCAGCATATACAAAAAGGGAGATAAATCAAAACATAGAAATTAGACAAATTAATATACCTTGGTAATAACAAACCTGATTTCAAGAAACCACCATCTGGATATGTATTAAGGAATAAAACAAATACATAAATAGGATTGTAATTATATACTTATGGAATCACAGATTTAAAACAAATACCTCCACACAACATCTGATAGCAATTCAAGAATAATTGGTTTATCCTGGACATTCACAGTTGTACAATTCTAAGTCTTGGATACTCAAAAGCTTTCAAAGGCCCCATAAAATCTTTTTAACATATAAACCCTATTTAAAGCAGCAGGATGAGGGATTTAAATACCTACTGAGTAACAAAAACACTTGGGTACTTGAAGAGTCTTTTAACTTTTGCAGATTAGGAGATTTAGAGGTACACAGTATGTGCTGTAGTGGGGAGCTAGAAAACTTGATGTCTTGGATCATCTACAGCAATGTGTGGAACAGTTTTTCTTCTCGTCTTGCTTATACCTGAATTCAGCAGCTCCCTCAGCCAAAGGGATATCTGACAGGAAAGTATTTTTTGGTTTAGGAAGTTTTATAGGTGAACTTGCAACCTTATCAAAGCCTAACTCATTGCTCCATAGAAATATGTACACGTAAGTTGCCTAAAAAAAAATCTATTCTGTGAAACATGTCCCAAAACTTTGTCCTTCAAGTCAGTGATTTAAAGGCTTTAAGCAGTGGAGAAATCAACTCACATCTACATGTCTTGTTTTCCAACAGTAAATTTCCTTCAGGTTAAAAAAAAGACCATCTTATATATTTTTTTATCTGATGAAGATTCAAATATTAGTTATATATATTGAGGATCCACTTTTCATAGCTTTCTTATGCATGTTTGTGTATACAGGTCTCACCAAATCTTTCTCTTTAAAAATTCTCTTGGGTAAATTAAAGAATACTGAACCCCTTACATATACCAAATTTAGGCATGCTTTTTCCATTTCCCCCCCCCCTTTTTTTTTTTCATATTTTTTCCAACGTTTTCTAACTTTACAGCACACCCCTGAAAATGTGAAAACTTCAAAATAATCCTCAGGGCTCATGCTCCTGCCCTTCAATTTTCCTCCTGTCCATGGCCCAAGCAGGGAGTGACCCCATAGAGTACCACAAATGTTCTCTCTTCCCTGGAGATCTTCCAAGATGACTGCACTATCGTTTTGAAGGTTTATGGTGTTGCAGGAAAAGGCCACGCTAAAAATGGCTGTCACCACTCACACCTTTCTCATGCACTCCTTGGTGAGAACAGAAGTAAATCCCGCTTCTCTTCTCACACCTCCCTTCTGGCTCCACACTTCCTGCCTCAGGAACTTCCTGCTAATCCTTCGATTTCAGACAAGTTAAGTCAGGGAGAAGGGAATGTTGGTTTCCTGAACTGCTGAGAAATCAGTTCTGTCTTGGCACTTACTTGAACCATCTTTTGCTCTGGTATTAAAAATGGTGCTTCCCCCACCTCAGGTGAATCATTACACTGGTAGAGTATAACAAAATGCTCTGAACAACCTGGTCTAGTGGAAGGTGCCCCTTTCCATGGTGTGGGGCTGGAACTAGATGATCTTTAAGGCCCCTTCCAACCAAAACCATTCTAGGATTCTGTATCACCCTTAGCTGGACTACAATCCATCTTGTAATGGCATCCTTGGTACCAATACGATAACTGGTAGCTCTCCAGAATTGATTCATAATATTTAGCAGACTGTCTCAATCACAGGTATCAAAATCATCAAAGCTGATCAAAATTATCAACTGGAATTACTTTAAACTTTGCAGAATAGCCTTCAGGCCAAAATAATAATAATGAACAATAAATTAATAAAAACTAGCCAAATCAAAATAATATGTGTAGTGCAATCAGAAATTTCATTGCATGATTATGTCAAAACATGCAAAAGTAGCATAACTTGAAACATGACAAGATTCCTGTGCCACGTTTGACCCTGGACAGTCACTCCAGCTTTCATGTAGGGATGGGAGAGATGAAAACTTGCCTCTCGGAAGCTGTACCTTAGGAGATGCATATCTTAGCAGAATTATAAAATAACTAGAAGGCATATCTGATTTCAAAAATTCTGATTTTTTGCCTTCTTGAGAACATGTCAGTTGCAGTAATTCTTGAATATGGTCTGAAAACAGGCTGTGTGTGTGTGTAGAGAAGAATGTATTTCAAATATCAATTCTTCAACAGATATAAAACACTAATATGGACTGACTTACAGCATTTTTTTGAGAGTATTCTCTCTCTGTGTAGAATTGGGCCAATCAATCTGATGTGCAATTTTGCATTTTGCCTGATTGCCTCAGGGTTGTAAATATTTATTTTTCTGTTTGTTTGACTCAAATATCTTATAGCTGAAGATTTTCCTCTTAGGGCAATTTTGACTTTTAAGAGTAGGAATCCTTGACTTTGTCAATGTCTATTAAAGAATAGATCATCATGATCCTTCTCCTATAAGGGAAAGAATCTGTTGTGAAATAACATGACAGCCATGGCACAATATATTGAAACCTCCTTATTATTAAAGTATAAGCAACAAATTAGTTTAAATTGTCAGTGTGTCTCTCTTAAACAAGTTATATTTTCTTTCCCATATTTTTGAGTGATTTAGGATTATCAATTCCTTTCACAGTGGGGTGGTGGTTTTTTAACTGTTGTTTTTTTTGTTTTGTTTTGTTTTGTTTGTTTGTTAGTTTGTTTTTTACTTAAGCTATGAATCATGGCTGGGGAAATCAGCTTTTCAGGTCAAACAGTCAGAAACTGTGAGTTCCTTTCAACCAAATGTTTCCAGAAAATATTGTTAGTATAAAGATATTATTATTTTCTTCAGAATGTAAAAAGAGAGTGAGAAGAACTAGAGATATTTTTTAAATACTTTATGTACTGAATACAAGATTTTTTCAGTAAGTTCTACCTAATATGCATGGGGAAAGGAATATACCTCATGTCTATCATCACTCCAGAATACTTCAAACACTCAATGAGATAGGAGGGAGATATCATCTTCACACCAGTGAGACGCAACTAAGAACAGCATCCAGAAATACTTAGAACCTTGAACTGATACTTACATAAAATAAATGTGCTTCTGAGCAATCCTGAAATTCTGAAAACTTCTACTCTGGCACAACCTCAACAAGAGAGTGTGGAGGACTTCTCATCCTCAGATTTATCTAGATATGCCTCTCCTTGTGACTAAGAAAAGCTTCTGCTGAAAGGGAGACACAGTTTTGCATCATTTCAGCCCATGGAGAAAACTGCTCA
>NW_027184085.1:5708254-5810754 GCF_041296385.1 Aphelocoma coerulescens
CATAGAAGTGTCTGGTTTTAGCTGTAGAGGTTCAAAAGCTCAAACTCTCAATGTGGGTCCTAATAGAACAAAATTGCAACTTCTTTGTTCCTCCTTTTCTTCCCACTGTGAATGAATCTGAACATCCTGGAAAATATAGTAGGAGTCTACGCTTAGCTGTTTTGGGAAGCTTATATTTTATGGCTTCTTTTCAGATTTCTGAATTAATGTAAAATTACAGTTGTTTGTCAGGGATGGAAAGGTAACTAATATATATTTGAACAACGATTGCATTTCCTATCTTTAAAACACTCAGCTGCCTACTGTGTGTGACTAAGCTATCACTCCCTTTCAGGAGGACTTAAAAAAATGCATAAAGAAAACCTAAAAAAAACCAACCCTGAAAAACAACAGCCCAGGAAACCCAACCAGTGTGGAGGCTTTTGTTTGCATTATGAGTTTGAGTTTGTTAGAAAAAAATATCTGGCAAGTTGTGCAACAGTGTTTTGGTTAGTTCTCAGTATTTCTTTGTCTGAAAGAGGATATTGGGGAGGGGATCACAAAAGTATGGCAGAAATATTTGGCTGAAATGCCGAAGACCCTTCACCCACCACTGCATGGTAGGAGCCACTGAACTCAATCATTCATAACCAAGATATTGAGTAAAACTTGAAACTGGTGAGCCATGAAACTTCTTGTGGCTCAGGCAAATGTTCCTGCTGGCAATATTTACTTTATTTTCCCAGTCTTGTTCTGTATTTTCCCTTTAGTTTATGAAAGAGTCAGTTTGAATCTACCTTACATGAAATACATGTGAAAGTTTGGATCCTCTCAAACAGAAATGATCTAATCAAGACTTTTTCACCTCTTTTGTTTTTTCCTAGTCCAGCTTTAGAACACCAATAAGGTCAGGGAACAACCAGGTTAATTTGTACTCACATTGTAAGAGATTTGTACAGCTCATAACACAAGGAGATGCTGGCCTGCTGTTGGGGCAGTAAAATGCTGAAAATATCATAAACTTTATTAGCTGAAACTCCCCTATGTACCACAGCTTGAGAAAAGCAGGAGAAAAGAAGCAAGAAGCTAGAGCTAGCCCTGTAAAGTCTCTTCTGCCTCTGAAATTGGCAGTTCCAGATACACACACTGATGTAAGGGCTTTATCTGGGAAGGGTATAGTCCAGCTGGAATGAGCAGAACTCACAGGTGTGTTTGATAAAGAAAAAAAAAGAGGGGGAAAAAAAAAAGAAAAAAAAAGAAAAAAAGAGAAAAAATAAAAGAAAAAAAACAGAAAAAAAGAGAAGAAAAAGAAAAAGAAAGGAAAAGTAAAAAGAAAAAAAGAAAGGAAGGTGCGGGAAGGTGCGGGAAGGTGCGGGAAGGTGCGGGAAGGGAAGGTGCGGGAAGGGAAGGGAAGGTGCGGGAAGGTGCGGGAAGGGAAGGGCAGGTGCGGGAAGGGAAGGGCAGGTGCGGGAAGGGCAGGTGCGGGAAGGGAAGGGAAGGGCAGGTGCGGGAAGGGCAGGTGCGGGAAGGGAAGGGAAGGGCAGGTGCGGGAAGGGAAGGGAAGGGAAGGGAAGGGAAGGGAAGGGAAGGGAAGGGAAGGGAAGGGAAGGGAAGGGAAGGGAAGGGAAGGGAAGGGAAGGGAAGGGAAGGGAAGGGAAGGGAAGGGAAGGGAAGGGAAGGGAAGGGAAGGGAAGGGAAGGGAAGGGAAGGGAAGGGAAGGGAAGGGAAGGGAAGGGAAGGGAAGGGAAGGTGCGGGAAGGGAAGGGAAGGGAAGGGAAGGGAAGGGAAGGGAAGGGAAGGGAAGGGAAGGGAAGGGAAGGGCAGGTGCGGGAAGGGAAGGGAAGGGCAGGTGCGGGAAGGGAAGGGAAGGGAAGGGAAGGGAAGGGAAGGGAAGGGAAGGGAAGGGCAGGTGCGGGAAGGGAAGGGAAGGGAAGGGAAGGGAAGGGAAGGGAAGGGAAGGGAAGGGAAGGGAAGGGAAGGGAAGGGAAGGGCAGGTGCGGGAAGGGAAGGGCAGGTGCGGGAAGGGAAGGGAAGGGCAGGTGCGGGAAGGGAAGGGAAGGGAAGGGAAGGGAAGGGCAGGTGCGGGAAGGGAAGGGCAGGTGCGGGAAGGGAAGGAAGGGAAGGGAAGGGAAGGGAAGGGAAGGGCAGGTGCGGGAAGGGAAGGGAAGGGAAGGGAAGGGAAGGAGGGAAGGGAAGGGAAGGGAAGGGAAGGGAAGGGAAGGGAAGGGAAGGGAAGGGAAGGGAAGGGAAGGGAAGGGAAGGGAAGGAAGGGAAGGGAAGGGAAGGGAAGGGAAGGGAAGGGAAGGGAAGGGAAGGGAAGGGAAGGGAGAGGGAAGGGAAGGGAAGGTGCGGGAAGGGAAGGGAAGGGAAGGGAAGGGAAGGGAAGGGAAGGGAAGGGAAGGGAAGGGAAGGGAAGGGAAGGGAAGGGAAGGGAAGGGAAGGGCAGGTGCGGGAAGGGAAGGGAAGGGAAGGGAAGGGAAGGGAAGGGAAGGGAAGGAAGGGAAGGGAAGGGAAGGGAAGGAAGGGAAGGGAAGGGAAGGAAGGGAAGGGAAGGGAAGGGAAGGGAAGGGCAGGTGCGGGAAGGGAAGGGCAGGTGCGGGAAGGGAAGGGAAGGGAAGGGAAGGGAAGGGAAGGGAAGGGAAGGGAAGGGAAGGGAAGGGAAGGGAAGGGCAGGTGCGGGAAGGGCAGGTGCGGGAAGGAAGGGAAGGGAAGGGAAGGGAAGGGAAGGGAAGGTGCGGGAAGGGAAGGTGCGGGAAGGGAAGGGAAGGGAAGGGAAGGGAAGGGAAGGGAAGGGAAGGGAAGGGCAGGTGCGGGAAGGGAAGGGCAGGTGCGGGAAGGGAAGGGCAGGTGCGGGAAGGAAGGGAAGGGAAGGGAAGGGAAGGGAAGGGAAGGGGAAGGGAAGGGAAGGGAAGGGAAGGAAGGGGAAGGGAAGGGAAGGGAAGGGAAGGGAAGGGAAGGGAAGGGAAGGGAAGGGAAGGGAAGGGAAGGGAAGGGAAGGGAAGGGAAGGGAAGGGAAGGGAAGGGAAGGGAAGGGAAGGGAAGGGAAGGGAAGGGAAGGGAAGGGAAGGGAAGGGAAGGGCAGGTGCGGGAAGGGAAGGGAAGGGAAGGGAAGGGAAGGGAAGGGCAGGTGCGGGAAGGGAAGGGAAGGGAAGGGAAGGGAAGGGAAGGGAAGGGAAGGGAAGGGCAGGTGCGGGAAGGGAAGGGAAGGGGAAGGGAAGGGAAGGGAAGGGAAGGGAAGGGAAGGGAAGGGAAGGGAAGGGAAGGGAAGGGAAGGGAAGGGAAGGGAAGGGAAGGGAAGGGAAGGGAGGGAAGGGAAGGGAAGGGCAGGTGCGGGAAGGGAAGGGAAGGGAAGGTGCGGGAAGGGAAGGTGCGGGAAGGGAAGGGAAGGGAAGGTGCGGGAAGGGAAGGTGCGGGAAGGGAAGGGAAGGGAAGGGAAGGGAAGGGAAGGGAAGGGAAGGGAAGGGAAGGGCAGGTGCGGGAAGGGAAGGGAAGGGCAGGTGCGGGAAGGGAAGGGAAGGGCAGGTGCGGGAAGGGAAGGGAAGGGAAGGGCAGGTGCGGGAAGGGAAGGGCAGGTGCGGGAAGGGAAGGGCAGGTGCGGGAAGGGAAGGGAAGGGAAGGGAAGGGAAGGGAAGGGAAGGGAAGGGAAGGGAAGGGAAGGGAAGGGAAGGGAAGGGAAGGGAAGGGAAGGGCAGGTGCGGGAAGGGAAGGGCAGGTGCGGGAAGGGCAGGTGCGGGAAGGGAAGGGAAGGGCAGGTGCGGGAAGGGAAGGGAAGGGAAGGGAAGGGAAGGGAAGGGAAGGGAAGGGAAGGGAAGGGAAGGGAAGGGAAGGGAAGGGAAGGGAAGGGAAGGGAAGGGAAGGGCAGGTGCGGGAAGGGAAGGGAAGGGAAGGGAAGGGAAGGGAAGGGAAGGGAAGGGAAGGGAAGGGAAGGGAAGGGCAGGTGCGGGAAGGGAAGGGAAGGGAAGGGAAGGGAAGGGAAGGGAAGGGAAGGGAAGGGAAGGGAAGGGAAGGGCAGGTGCGGGAAGGGAAGGGAAGGGAAGGGAAGGGAAGGGAAGGGAAGGGCAGGTGCGGGAAGGGAAGGGAAGGGCAGGTGCGGGAAGGGAAGGGAAGGGAAGGGAAGGGAAGGGAAGGGAAGGGAAGGGAAGGGAAGGGAAGGGAAGGGAAGGGAAGGGAAGGGAAGGGAAGGGAAGGGAAGGGAAGGGAAGGGAAGGGAAGGGAAGGGAAGGGAAGGGAAGGGAAGGGAAGGGAAGGGCAGGTGCGGGAAGGTGCGGGAAGGTGCGGGAAGGGAAGGGAAGGGAAGGGAAGGGAAGGGAAGGGAAGGGAAGGGAAGGGAAGGGAAGGGAAGGGAAGGGAAGGGAAGGGAAGGGAAGGGAAGGGAAGGGAAGGGAAGGGAAGGGAAGGGAAGGGAAGGGCAGGTGCGGGAAGGGAAGGGAAGGGCAGGTGCGGGAAGGGAAGGGAAGGGAAGGGAAGGGCAGGTGCGGGAAGGGCAGGAGCGGGAAGGGAAGGGAAGGGCAGGTGCGGGAAGGGAAGGGAAGGGAAGGGAAGGGAAGGGAAGGGCAGGTGCGGGAAGGGCAGGTGCGGGAAGGGAAGGGCAGGTGCGGGAAGGGAAGGGAAGGGAAGGGAAGGGAAGGGAAGGGAAGGGAAGGGAAGGGAAGGGAAGGGCAGGTGCGGGAAGGGAAGGGAAGGGAAGGGAAGGGAAGGGCAGGTGCGGGAAGGGAAGGGAAGGGAAGGGAAGGGCAGGTGCGGGAAGGGAAGGGCAGGTGCGGGAAGGGAAGGGAAGGGAAGGGAAGGGAAGGGAAGGGAAGGGAAGGGAAGGGAAGGGAAGGGAAGGGAAGGGAAGGGAAGGGAAGGGAAGGGAAGGGAAGGGAAGGGAAGGGAAGGGAAGGGAAGGGAAGGGAAGGGAAGGGAAGGGAAGGGCAGGTGCGGGAAGGGAAGGGAAGGGCAGGTGCGGGAAGGGAAGGGAAGGGCAGGTGCGGGAAGGGAAGGGAAGGGCAGGTGCGGGAAGGGAAGGGAAGGGAAGGGAAGGGAAGGGAAGGGAAGGGAAGGGAAGGGAAGGGAAGGGAAGGGAAGGGAAGGGAAGGGAAGGGAAGGGAAGGGAAGGGAAGGGAAGGGAAGGGAAGGGAAGGGAAGGGAAGGTGCGGGAAGGGAAGGGCAGGTGCGGGAAGGGAAGGGAAGGGAAGGGAAGGGAAGGGAAGGGAAGGGAAGGGAAGGGAAGGGAAGGGAAGGGAAGGGCAGGTGCGGGAAGGGAAGGGAAGGGAAGGGCAGGTGCGGGAAGGGAAGGGCAGGTGCGGGAAGGGAAGGGCAGGTGCGGGAAGGGCAGGTGCGGGAAGGGAAGGGAAGGGAAGGGAAGGGAAGGGAAGGGAAGGGAAGGGAAGGGCAGGTGCGGGAAGGGCAGGAGCGGGAAGGGAAGGGAAGGGCAGGTGCGGGAAGGGAAGGGAAGGGAAGGGAAGGGAAGGGCAGGTGCGGGAAGGGCAGGTGCGGGAAGGGAAGGGCAGGTGCGGGAAGGGAAGGGAAGGGAAGGGAAGGGAAGGGAAGGGAAGGGAAGGGAAGGGAAGGGAAGGGAAGGGCAGGTGCGGGAAGGGAAGGGAAGGGAAGGGAAGGGAAGGGCAGGTGCGGGAAGGGAAGGGAAGGGAAGGGAAGGGAAGGGAAGGGAAGGGAAGGGAAGGGAAGGGAAGGGAAGGGAAGGGAAGGGAAGGGAAGGGAAGGGAAGGGAAGGGAAGGGAAGGGAAGGGAAGGGAAGGGAAGGGAAGGGAAGGGAAGGGAAGGGGAAGGGAAGGGAAGGGAAGGGCAGGTGCGGGAAGGGAAGGGAAGGGCAGGTGCGGGAAGGGAAGGGAAGGGCAGGTGCGGGAAGGGAAGGGAAGGGCAGGTGCGGGAAGGGAAGGGAAGGGAAGGGAAGGGAAGGGAAGGGAAGGGAAGGGAAGGGAAGGGAAGGGAAGGGAAGGGAAGGGAAGGGAAGGGAAGGGAAGGGAAGGGAAGGGAAGGGAAGGGAAGGGAAGGGAAGGGAAGGGAAGGGAAGGGAAGGGAAGGGAAGGGAAGGGAAGGGAAGGTGCGGGAAGGGAAGGGCAGGTGCGGGAAGGGAAGGGAAGGGAAGGGAAGGGAAGGGAAGGGAAGGGAAGGGAAGGGAAGGGAAGGGAAGGGAAGGGAAGGGAAGGGAAGGGAAGGGAAGGGAAGGGAAGGGCAGGTGCGGGAAGGGAAGGGAAGGGAAGGGCAGGTGCGGGAAGGGAAGGGCAGGTGCGGGAAGGGAAGGGCAGGTGCGGGAAGGGAAGGGAAGGGAAGGGAAGGGAAGGGAAGGGAAGGGAAGGGAAGGGAAGGGAAGGGAAGGGAAGGGAAGGGAAGGGAAGGGAAGGGAAGGGAAGGGAAGGGAAGGGAAGGGAAGGGAAGGGAAGGGAAGGGAAGGGAAGGGAAGGGAAGGGAAGGGAAGGGAAGGGAAGGGAAGGGAAGGGAAGGGAAGGGAAGGGAAGGGAAGGGAAGGGAAGGGAAGGGAAGGGAAGGGAAGGGAAGGGAAGGGAAGGGAAGGGAAGGTGCGGGAAGGGAAGGGAAGGGAAGGGAAGGGAAGGGAAGGGAAGGGAAGGGAAGGGAAGGGAAGGGAAGGGAAGGGAAGGGAAGGGAAGGTGCGGGAAGGGAAGGGAAGGGAAGGGAAGGGAAGGGAAGGGAAGGGAAGGGAAGGGCAGGTGCGGGAAGGGAAGGGCAGGTGCGGGAAGGGAAGGGCAGGTGCGGGAAGGGAAGGGCAGGTGCGGGAAGGGAAGGGAAGGGAAGGGAAGGGAAGGGAAGGGAAGGGAAGGGAAGGGAAGGGAAGGGAAGGGAAGGGAAGGGAAGGGAAGGGAAGGGAAGGGAAGGGAAGGGAAGGGAAGGGAAGGGAAGGGAAGGGAAGGGAAGGGAAGGGAAGGGAAGGGAAGGGAAGGGCAGGTGCGGGAAGGGCAGGTGCGGGAAGGGCAGGTGCGGGAAGGGAAGGGAAGGGAAGGGAAGGGAAGGGAAGGGAAGGGAAGGGAAGGGAAGGGAAGGGAAGGGAAGGGAAGGGAAGGGAAGGGAAGGGAAGGGAAGGGAAGGGAAGGGAAGGGAAGGGAAGGGAAGGGAAGGGAAGGGAAGGGAAGGGAAGGGAAGGGCAGGTGCGGGAAGGGAAGGGCAGGTGCGGGAAGGGAAGGGAAGGGAAGGGAAGGGAAGGGAAGGGAAGGGAAGGGAAGGGAAGGGAAGGGAAGGGAAGGGCAGGTGCGGGAAGGGAAGGGAAGGGAAGGGAAGGGAAGGGAAGGGAAGGGAAGGGAAGGGAAGGGAAGGGAAGGGAAGGGAAGGGAAGGGAAGGGAAGGGAAGGGAAGGGAAGGGAAGGGAAGGGAAGGGAAGGGAAGGGAAGGGAAGGGAAGGGAAGGGAAGGGAAGGGAAGGGAAGGGAAGGGAAGGGAAGGGAAGGGAAGGGAAGGGAAGGGAAGGGAAGGGAAGGGAAGGGAAGGGAAGGGAAGGGAAGGGCAGGTGCGGGAAGGGAAGGGAAGGGAAGGGAAGGGAAGGGAAGGGAAGGGAAGGGAAGGGAAGGGAAGGGAAGGGCAGGTGCGGGAAGGGAAGGGCAGGTGCGGGAAGGGAAGGGGAAGGGAAGGGAAGGGAAGGGAAGGGAAGGGAAGGGAAGGGAAGGGAAGGGAAGGGAAGGGAAGGGAAGGGAAGGGAAGGGAAGGGAAGGGAAGGGAAGGGCAGGTGCGGGAAGGGAAGGGAAGGGAAGGGAAGGGAAGGGAAGGGAAGGGAAGGGAAGGGAAGGGAAGGGAAGGGCAGGTGCGGGAAGGGAAGGTGCGGGAAGGGAAGGGAAGGGCAGGTGCGGGAAGGGCAGGTGCGGGAAGGGCAGGTGCGGGAAGGGAAGGGAAGGGAAGGGAAGGGAAGGGAAGGGAAGGGAAGGGAAGGGAAGGGAAGGGAAGGGAAGGGAAGGGAAGGGAAGGGAAGGGAAGGGAAGGGAAGGGAAGGGAAGGGAAGGGAAGGGAAGGGAAGGGAAGGGAAGGGAAGGGCAGGTGCGGGAAGGGAAGGTGCGGGAAGGGAAGGGAAGGGAAGGGAAGGTGCGGGAAGGGAAGGGAAGGGAAGGGAAGGGAAGGGAAGGGAAGGGAAGGGAAGGGAAGGGAAGGGAAGGGAAGGGAAGGGAAGGGAAGGGAAGGGCAGGTGCGGGAAGGGAAGGGAAGGGAAGGGAAGGGAAGGGAAGGGAAGGGAAGGGAAGGGAAGGGAAGGGCAGGTGCGGGAAGGGCAGGTGCGGGAAGGGAAGGGAAGGGAAGGGAAGGGAAGGGAAGGGAAGGGAAGGGAAGGGAAGGGAAGGGAAGGGCAGGTGCGGGAAGGGAAGGGAAGGGAAGGGCAGGTGCGGGAAGGGAAGGTGCGGGAAGGGAAGGGAAGGGAAGGGAAGGGAAGGGAAGGGAAGGGAAGGGAAGGGAAGGGAAGGGAAGGGAAGGGCAGGTGCGGGAAGGGCAGGTGCGGGAAGGGAAGGGAAGGGCAGGTGCGGGAAGGGAAGGGAAGGGAAGGGAAGGGAAGGGAAGGGAAGGGAAGGGAAGGGAAGGGCAGGTGCGGGAAGGGCAGGTGCGGGAAGGGAAGGGAAGGGAAGGGAAGGGAAGGGAAGGGAAGGGAAGGGAAGGGAAGGGAAGGGAAGGGAAGGGAAGGGAAGGGAAGGGAAGGGAAGGGAAGGGAAGGGAAGGGCAGGTGCGGGAAGGGCAGGTGCGGGAAGGGAAGGGAAGGGAAGGGAAGGGAAGGGAAGGGAAGGGAAGGGAAGGGAAGGGAAGGGAAGGGAAGGGAAGGGAAGGGAAGGGAAGGGAAGGGAAGGGAAGGGAAGGGAAGGGAAGGGAAGGGAAGGGAAGGGAAGGGAAGGGAAGGGAAGGGAAGGGAAGGGCAGGTGCGGGAAGGGCAGGTGCGGGAAGGGAAGGGAAGGGCAGGTGCGGGAAGGGAAGGGCAGGTGCGGGAAGGGAAGGGAAGGGCAGGTGCGGGAAGGGAAGGGAAGGGCAGGTGCGGGAAGGGAAGGGAAGGGAAGGGAAGGGAAGGGAAGGGAAGGGAAGGGAAGGGAAGGGAAGGGAAGGTAAGGTGCGGGAAGGTGCGGGAAGGGAAGGGAAGGGAAGGGAAGGGAAGGGAAGGGAAGGGAAGGGAAGGGAAGGGAAGGGAAGGGAAGGGAAGGGAAGGGAAGGGAAGGGCAGGTGCGGGAAGGGAAGGGCAGGTGCGGGAAGGGAAGGGCAGGTGCGGGAAGGGAAGGGAAGGGAAGGGAAGGGAAGGGAAGGGAAGGGAAGGGAAGGGAAGGGAAGGTGCGGGAAGGGAAGGTGCGGGAAGGGAAGGTGCGGGAAGGGAAGGGAAGGTGCGGGAAGGGAAGGTGCGGGAAGGGAAGGGAAGGGAAGGGAAGGGAAGGGAAGGGAAGGGAAGGGAAGGGAAGGGAAGGGAAGGGAAGGGAAGGGAAGGGAAGGGAAGGGAAGGGAAGGGAAGGGAAGGGAAGGGAAGGGAAGGGAAGGGAAGGGAAGGGAAGGGAAGGGAAGGGAAGGGAAGGGAAGGGAAGGGAAGGGAAGGGAAGGGAAGGGAAGGGAAGGGAAGGGAAGGGAAGGGAAGGGAAGGGAAGGGAAGGGAAGGGAAGGGAAGGGAAGGGAAGGGCAGGTGCGGGAAGGGAAGGGCAGGTGCGGGAAGGGAAGGGCAGGTGCGGGAAGGGAAGGGCAGGTGCGGGAAGGGAAGGGCAGGGAAGGGAAGGGAAGGGAAGGGAAGGGAAGGGAAGGGAAGGGAAGGGAAGGGAAGGGAAGGGAAGGGAAGGGAAGGGAAGGGAAGGGAAGGGAAGGGAAGGGAAGGGAAGGGAAGGGAAGGGAAGGGAAGGGAAGGAAGGGAAGGGAAGGGAAGGGAAGGAAGGGAAGGGAAGGGAAGGGAAGGAAGGGAAGGGCAGGTGCGGGAAGGGCAGGTGCGGGAAGGGCAGGTGCGGGAAGGGAAGGGAAGGGAAGGGAAGGGAAGGGAAGGGAAGGGAAGGGAAGGGAAGGGAAGGGAGGGAAGGGAAGGGAAGGGAAGGGAAGGGAAGGGAAGGGAAGGGAAGGGAAGGGAAGGGAAGGGAAGGTGCGGGAAGGTGCGGGAAGGGAAGGGAAGGGAAGGGAAGGGAAGGGAAGGGAAGGGAAGGGAAGGGAAGGGAAGGGAAGGGAAGGGAAGGGAAGGGAAGGGAAGGGAAGGGAAGGGAAGGGAAGGGAAGGGCAGGTGCGGGAAGGGCAGGTGCGGGAAGGGCAGGGAAGGGCAGGGCAGGGCAGGGCAGGGCAGGGAAGGGAAGGGAAGGGAAGGGAAGGGAAGGGAAGGGAAGGGAAGGGAAGGGAAGGGAAGGGAAGGGAAGGGAAGGGAAGGGAAGGGAAGGGAAGGGAAGGGAAGGGAAGGGAAGGGAAGGGAAGGGAAGGGAAGGGAAGGGAAGGGAAGGGAAGGGAAGGGAAGGGAAGGGAAGGGAAGGGAAGGGAAGGGAAGGGAAGGGAAGGGAAGAAACTAATATTTAAGAATTCAATCTCTGCTTAAATTCACAGCAGGCAATGATTTAGCATTGTTTAACAATGTGTGACCAATGTATAACCACAAATAATGGCTGATAATATGGTTTCATATTAGATAATTTCTATAATTTATTCAATACCAGTGACAGGTAGTTCATTGAGATTTTTGAAAGACTAATGCTAGAAAAAATAATCGTAATTAAAAAAATGGGAAAAAGAAGTCATAATTGCAAACCACAGATCAGTTATCAGAAAATGTAATGATTCATTTGGATTCTACATAGTTAGACAGAATACTGCAGCATAGCAATATTTATTTTGTGTTGCTTTAAAAGCTGTGCATGTCTAATAAAAATTCCTTGCAAAAAATATATAGCATTAATTCCAATTTTCCGTAATTAAAATATGCTTATTCTAAAAGGAGTACAATTACTTTGAGTTCTGACTAGTAGGTTACATCATTAATAATGAGTCTTTTTTTCTTTTACACTTATTTGGAGGTTGAAATACAAATATCTTGAAGATCAGCTTCTGCCAAGGCCAAGGAAATAAATGCAATTTATGTAGTCACATTCTGCTTCCTCCAAGGTCCTTGATCACTGCATTGCTCTCATTTTCAGTCCAGAAGAACAGGCCTATTTTCCTGACTGAGGATCTATTGCATTTCAACTCTATTCTCCTTGCATCAAAAATCCATTAGACAATACAGAAACTTTTCAGAAGCTCTATTTGCATTAAAAGTAGTGCAATAGGAGTATATCTCCAAGGAAAAACAGTTGGTGTGGGTGACCATCTGGCCATATGCAATATGAGCAATTCCATCACTCCAGGACCAGTTGTATCCTGTGGATTGAACTACTGTTATTTAAGGTTGATGCACATAGATTCTGCATATTCTTGGGGATTTTATTTTTTTGTTTTGTTTTGTTTTCCTTTCTCCCTAAAGAAATCCCATCCATGTTCTCTGAACTGCTTGGTGACACCAAACTAGAGATGGGAATGATAAAACATTAATTTCAACAGGGCAGTGTTCATATCAAGTTAAATGCTGGTATAGGCACAGACTGACTAGTTCTTGTTTTAGGATCAAAGCCAGTCCAGACCACTCCAGAACACACAAGGAACCTGTCTTTTGTACTGGCTAGATATATTACTGTCCAGTAATATGGACAGACTTTTCATTGCAAATCTGTCCTGGCCATAATATTTTGCAAATTTGTCCCTTGCTCCATATTCAATTACTGCATAAAACTGAAGCAGCAAACAATTGCACCGAGTCATCTGCTCTCTGTCCTACCCCAGAGCAGAATCCATCACACCCAAATAGTTCCTGAATGGTGTTTTTGTAACTCATTCTTTCTTGTTTTGGCTTCCACAGATCCTGAAGGACATCTTGCCAAATGCACTGCTAAAATAATCTTCTTTATCTAAAGCTGCCTCTGTTCATTGACATGTGCAGGGTATTTATTCGTGCACTTTCATACAAGGTGATCCTGCACACCCTTCACACCAGATATGGTTACATTCATGGTGCTAGGTACCTCCTAACATGATTTCTGACTTATCCAGATATAAGATGGCATATAAATGTAATCTTCTTTTATTTTTTTCTGGCACAACAGGATTTAAAAGAAGGACAAGAGTAGAGTTACATAAAAGATATTCAAAGAAACAGCATAATGCAGTAAAGAAGGACATCTTTCTATGGAATTGTTAAGCTATTATACAGAATTTTGCAGAAAATTGCATTCTTGCAATATATATTGGTTTTGAAAATCCTGTAGAAAGTTTATCATGCTCTGTTAGGTTTTATGGGGTTTTTTTGTAAAACTATGTGTAACACAATCAAGGCAGAATACCCTTGGGGAGAAAAGGGGGGGAAAAAAAAAAAAGTGGTGTGCAAACAGCAATGTTGCCTGTGGTATTGGTAATGTTATTTATGTTCACTCTTGAAAAAGTGTGTCTTTGCAAAATTATGAATAATTCTGAAAATTCTGTCAGAGAATTGTCACTCTTCACGTTGTTTTTTTTCTACAGTAAAGAAGTATGAGTGATTCTGTTCTGTTTTCTTTCCTCCTTTCTTTCGTGATAACCTGCCAAGCAAGTCTGATAAGAGGTTTTAATGTTCAAAAAGGTGCTAAAGCATCATTGACTTCATGTGAATACCCAGATAGATGGAATGCTGGACTTGAAATGCTGCCCCTTCTGAGAAATATTCACTTTTACAACGATCTTGTTAGAAACCACTCTGTGCCATGGGCAGCTATGGGTAAAATTTTTGGTGTGTGTGGTTCCTGAGTTTGTGCAATATATATAGATTAGCCCAGTTTTCTCAACCTTTAATCCAGAACAAATTTTCTTTGTGAAGGCTGAGTTTTTCAGGGATTCTCATGATCCACAAGCTTTTAAACAAACAGAAATAACAAAGCCCCAACAACTGATGATAAATCAAAAGTGATGGTGACTGTATATGTTTTTGATGCAACATTACATAATGAATTCATAGATTCACATATTTTAAGGGTTGTTTGTACTAAGATCATCTATTTTGAAAGTATGATAGGCTATAGAAGTTCAATATAATATTTAATACTTCATGCTCAGCAATTCTCACTGGAAAATAACACATTTAAAATAAAAGATACTCAATATTTGTTTATTTTCAAATTAAAATGATTGATAATTTGCTTCATTTCATAAAATGAACTAAAGATTAATCATATAGACATCTTTTCTAATTATTTTTTTCCCACCATAAACATCCAGCCAACAAATCTTTTAGATAAAGGATGCTGATACATTACAGCTGATCTTGCAGCTGGTGGACCAAATTTGCTGCTTGCATAAGAGAATGTAACACTGCTGGAGTGAATTAAGCTATGCCTGAGCTACCAAGAACTAGCAGCATCAAAAATGAGAGTACTTGTTAAAGAGAGACTTCTAGTTCAACGTAGAGATATATGCAGAATTGTGCTGACTTTTTGTTTGAGAGTGTCTACAAATCAGTCTAACTGACAAAAAATAGACTCTTCCAAGAAAAAAAAAATACAAAACCAAAAAGAAAAACAAAAAACTCAGGACTTCAACTATAGATTCTCTGGAAGTCTGGGATTTGGAATCACCTTTTGGCATTAGGCATGGAATATATAACACACTATATGAAATTACTCTCCAGTACGCTGAATTATAGATTAACTCATGGAAATCTGTTGAACTGCTTAGTAGAAAATAAATCTAGACACATGTGTCAAGATTTAAAAGAATTTATTAACACAGCTGCTGTTGCAAATTCCTGTAGCCGTATGCTAAACTCCAATTCCAGAAATGTTGGTAGCTCTCAGGATTCAAAAAATAAGTAAATCTGTAAGAGCTGTTCAGTAACAGAGATTGGATTATATCAGCCCCCTTTCACACTCTGACCACTGTGGGATGTTCTCAGGGTCACAAGAGTTTATTTTGGCTGAAGAAAGAGGTTATGTGTAGTCAGGCTGACTGTCTCCCGGCACTCCCCATCTGCACTGAAAGTGCCCACTAATAGGTTTGAAATAACAATACATTTGTCCTCTGGGGAAGATTAGGTAGAGCTGTGGAAGATTTTTGCTTCTCTCATATGGAAAGTTTTAAACTGGATGGTTTTCAGAAAGGAAGGGATTTTATGACCTTCTTATTGTCTACAGAATGCCAGAAGCTTTTCAAATAAATAGCAACCTGTGTAAAAAAGTGTATGAACTAAACTGAGCTTTTATTGTGTCCAACAGTCACATTCCCCTTAACTTTCTGTACATAAACTTTCTCACTGCTTTGCTACTAAAACAAAAATATTTTGCAATAGTTTGCAAGAAGAAATTTATCTGCTGTATTGAACTGTCTGGAACCCAATTAAATTTGAGTCTGTGTATGTTTCAGGGTAGGGTATAAGCAAGGAATGAGGGTTAAGTATTCTAAATTAGAAAAGTTTTCTTTGTATGCCACAGTCATTCTGGAGGAAAAAAAAAATAAACCACACTTTTTTTTTTTTTTTTTTAACATCATCTTTCTTTTAATGCATTTTAATTGTCAGAGAATTTGCTGAGGCTGTATTTCAAAGACAAGGGATCTCCTTTTATGGGTCATTGCTAAGCCTTGTTTAAAAGGGAGCTAGTGGCCTGATTGCATCAGTTCTTCAGAGTCTGGTTGAGGCTCAATTTTCTGCGCTGCTGGGCTCTCCAGGCTTCTGGTGGAGTTTATAAGTTTACTGCACAGGCAGCAGTAAAGAAAATTTGACTCTTCAAATATCTTGGATGGGGTTTGGGAAAAATATTCAGAATATGTGTTCACTTTTCAAACACACATTCGGGATCTGGGTTTCCTGACACAAGAAAGATTTCAATCCATTAGGCACCCTTCTTTTTTCTCCAAATAATGTTTTAATTCAGAGGGAGCTGTGAATAATTTTCAGATGAGATTCAGGCTAGAAGGCCTCTCTGCTCCTGGTCTGGTACAGGAATACTTAGAAATACTCAATCAATCACTAAATGGCCTGACCTGTGAACATGTACAGTATATCCCCTGAAGAAAATATCCCAGATCCTGGAAATGGTGAATATTTGCTTGCCTGGCACAGGGAACTGCCGGCACATCCTTGCATTGTCAAGCCACAGATCCAAAGGCCATGGCTGCAGAACCATGTTAGCATCTTCTTGCTGCTGCTAGCCCTGGGTTAACTATCAGGCTTGTCAGTTGTGCTTAATTCAGTTTGAGGTTATAAATCAGCCCCCATAAATGACTGTGAACATCAGTGAATTTTGTTCATAAAGTTGTCTGCATATGTGTTAAAAGAGTAACCACTGACTTGACTGCAGTTTGTTGTGCCAGTCTTTCCCCTGGAATCTCAAAGGAATGCTCCGGGTTCCTTGCTCTTATCACAAGCTTATGAAATTTAGAGAGTGTTTCTGAAATCGCTTCTCTGTGTATTGAATGTCACTACTTCACCACAGAGGTCCCTGATTTATACATCGATGAAATTTATTATTGTTGTTGTTGTTATAGTGACCTTGTATGAATTTTTGATCCATCATATTGAAAGCCAGATTGCAAAATGCAATGACAAGTACCCCCTACTGCATAAAAAGTCAAATGTGTTCTTGAAAAGTACAATGTACATAGAATGAGTCTAGGGAATTGATCAGCCCTTTTTGTTGGTATTTGTCATCTAGCAGGTTCAGCCCCCGAAAAGAATTTCATCTGGACTCTAAAACTGGAATTAAGAAGCTCTTGACTTAAAAGCTAAAAAAGCTTTGTACCTATATTATTACTTTATTTGAAATAGTTAAAATTCTTGCTTGAATAGTGTATCCACTTTCATGACCAACTTTTAAACAATGTGCAAAACTAAGATAGGTTTCAGAGAAAAGCTTTACGGATGACAAATGGAGTAAATATGCCTCGTCATGAGACATTCAAGGTACCTGATCTATTCAGCTTATAAATAGGGGTGACATGACCATAGGTTATAAATATCTTTCTTATAAATGTAAGAAAAAGAATTTGAATAAAAGAGTTTAGCAGACAAAATAAAAATAAGATTGAGTGTGTGTAAGTTGGAGCTGGAGAAATTTGAGCTATAAATAATACTGAGGTTTAACAGGAAATGTAATGAACAATGTGTGGGAATGACATGTCAAGGGTTATGTTGGATTTTTCATCACTAGAAATGTTTAAATCAAGGAGTTACCTCAACACTGGAAGAGGTTGTCAAGAGAAGCCATAGAATCTCCATCTTCAGAGATATTCGAAATGTGACTGGATATGACCCTGAACAACCTTATCCAACTCTGAAGTTGTCTCTAACTTGAAAGTTTGTCCTTGTTTTGAGTCAAAGGTGTCCTCCATCAGAGGAAATGGCTGTTATTTTAAACTTCATAAAAGTTTTGTCTTGCTCTCCCTCTTCATATGTCAAAGGACTTGTAAGTTGACACAGGAATTATGACCTTCAGAAAAAACAATGACTGAGAAGAAAAGACCAAATCCTGTCTTTTATGATACCTCTGCCTGGGTGGTTTTTTCCTCTTTTGCTTCCTTCATTGCTTTTCCACCTGAACAGGTCTGACTCACTTGTACTGTCATTTGCTTTCTACACAGCATAAAATTGAAATAAAAGAAGCACTAATAAATACCAAAAGAACTACTCACCTTAGCAAATTGGCTTTACATAAGGTCAAAGAAAAGGCATTTCTGAAACCCTGTCACTATTTGTTCCTGAACATTAGCAAATAGCCCTACAAAAGGCCTGAGCTTAGACTATTCCTTGACTAACCTGTCTGAGTAGGGCATTAAATAGGCATTTATTCCTCTTCCTATTTCTGCTCCACTTAAAGACAGCTGCTGCAACTTCTTGTCCAGGTCTTCAGCCTTCCAAATATCCTGAGCAAATTTCTGGGATGAAAATTTCCCTGTTGCTTCTATCAGACCCAAGTGGTTAAATAGTAAATTGAGGATCTATCTCATGGTGAGTACATGCTGAGAATTCACAGCATTTGCCTCTGAAACACTTGGTTCAGTGACTGGGGTCTTCTTTTGGAATTTCCCCCTTTAGGGTAAGTCCTCAGGAACTGAGGATAATTAATCTAGAAACATTGCTGGCTGGACAAAGTTTGTAAATTAGCTTTTTTGTAAAACTCAAGTGCTGAAATTACAGGCTCTGAGCAGTTCCAGTGGAATGATCAGCAGGGTATATTACTTTTCTTCCATCCTGTGACTAAGCATATAACCTTTCTTCTCGTGTCTCTGTGTGCTGGTAGCACGCAGGACTGCTTGACAGTGTGCATTTTTGAGCAGCAGAGGCAGAATGGAAGCAAAGCACTTGAAACGGTCCACTGGTTCCTGGCTGACAGCTCAGGTTTACTGTAGAGGCCCATTGTCTTAACAGTGTTATTGAGAAATTTTGGAAAGCTTTGTTCTCTGTAGGCATCTCCCAGTGTAACAGAACTGCAAAGAAGCTGAGCTTTCGAGAAGTAACCACTTATGGTTCTTTTACTAATGATCTATTTTGTGTTGTCTCGTACATTTCAAAAGTCTTAGGTGGGATGAATTAGCAATCTCAGTACTGCACACTTGCAACACTTTGAATATTTCTACATTAAGAAGACTTTTTTTTTTTCTTATTCAGACAGAAAAATGTGTTGGGAAAAAGCTGCATTAAAAATAAAATCTCTTCATGTATTGAGAGTTGTATATAAAAATCAGTTTTATTTTATTTCTGAAGATAACCCTCTTATTCAAGCAAAGATGCTGGGTTTGCGTCTATAATTGATTCAAGGAAAACCTATGGCAGTGTTTTGCATGAGGTCAGGCTCAAAAATCAGAATGGGCTTGTCTGGTCATTAGATCTATGAATTTATGGGAGATCTGAAGAGAGGCCTGATTTCCATTCAGAGACCCTCTTGAACATCCCATCAATGAATTATCTAAAATAAATATACAAAAGTAGGTGGTGGGGGAGGGCAAAATGTAGTTTTTCTATAAAGAGAGAGAAAGAGATCTTTGCTTCCCAAAGTGAGATAAAGTCTGTAGAAGGACTACAGTACATATTTGCAAAAAATTTTTCTGAGGTTTCTGTGTTTCTCTAAATAAAAAATAAAAATCTTGCAAATATTTCTAGCTCTTTATCACCCTTATTTTCTTATTCTCATTCTCCCTTTCTCTCATCAGATGTAGCTGGCTAGCGTGAACCTCACAGGCTTTCCCATCAAAAGACGTCTAAAAATCAAGAAGCTTGCATGAAACATTCTGGTTTCTGTCAAACACTGTATTTCAATGAAAATATACTTAAAGCTGCTGTTTGCACCTATTTTACCACTCTGGATATCACAATCCTAATCTTAATCCCTCTTCATTTTAAGACAGTATTTCCTATCACCCTTCTCCCAGTCTTTCCTTTCCAAACTTAGGTGAAAACATGTTTTTCTGCCCTTATTATTTCCTGGGACTCCCTGCAAATTGCCAAGTTTGTTCATGCCTGACATATATTGAATATTTTTTTCAGTAAGGAGGGAGGCAAACCTGAATTTTGCATTTTAAATAGGGTGCAGTTCAGCCTCTCATTTGAGAGCATGTCTGCTGTCCTTGATCCACATCCTGAGAGTTGGCTATGCCCTCTATGGATCTGGGTTATATCCTTATATTATCCTATATCTGGCTTATATCCTAAGCTTTTTTCATATGTGCATGCCTGTACAAGGTTTGTGAGTCAAGGTTTAGGGAGTGATGTGGGACTACAGGGGTGACTTCTGTGAGGAGCTACAAGAAGCTTCCCCCATGTCTGATGCAGCCCATGTCAGTCAGCTCCAGGACAGACCCGATGCTGGCCAAGGCCAAGCCCATCACCATGGTGGAGGCACTTCTGGGGTGAAAAAAAGGGGGGGTAGGGGGGAAATCTGTAAGGCAGATTTCCACAGATACCCAGAGGAGAGCAGAGATTCACTTCCAGTCCCTGGAGAACCACATGTTGGAGCAAAGGGATGTAAAATGAAGTCTATGACCTGGTGGGAAGCCTGTGCTGCAGCAGGACAAAATATTTCATTAAAATAAATGAACATCTCTTATTGCTCTGCAGATACAATCTATACATCAGGCACATATCTTTTTCTTGCCCTTCCTCCCCCTTCCCACAAGTATTTCAGGGCAAACCATGTCAGTGATTAAGTTTCCAAGGTCCTTTAGGCATATGAACATTCCTAAAATTCAGGAGACACTGCATTATGGCACAGGAAAGGGAAAATTTTTTTAGGGTAGCAAATATAGAGGTAGGTGTGGGTTTGTGTATGTGTTTTAAAAGAAATTTTGCATGGCATTGCACTTTTCTCTGCTCATCTTTAGACATAAATTTTTTTTTGTCTCTTTAAATCTCTGCTACTCAATACATTGAGGGGATGGAGTGTTTACAAAGAAGAGTAATGAAGCTGGTGAAGGGTCTGGAGCACAAGTCTGATGAGGAACAGCTGAGGGAGCTGGAGGTGTTTAGCCTGGAGAAAAAGAGGCCCAGCAGGAACCTTCTTGCTCTCTAGAAAGATGGGATTCAGATTCTTCTTCCAAATAACAAATGATAGGATGACTGTAACTAGCCTCAGGTTGTACCAGACAAGGTTTAGATTGGATTTTAGGAATAATTTTTTCACCAAAAGGTTTATTTAACATTGGAACAGGCTTCCCAGGAAAGTGATGCAATCACAATCCTGGAGGTACATGAAAAGTGCAGACACGGTGCTTAGGGATGAGATTTGGTGGTGGGCTTGGAAGTATTAGTTTTATATTGGGGCTTGATGATCTTAAAGTTCTTTTCCAACATAAGGGATTCTATGATTCTTTTATTAAGTATTTCTCCTTTTTCCCTGGTGCGCTCCAGGGAAGAAAACTTACCTAAAAGCATTAAGAAATTCATATATGTGAACTGAATGTTTGATAATAACATGTACACTATTTGAGTAGCAATTCATGGACCTAAATGAACTAAGGAACTAAGCGGCCTTCCCATATTGCAAAGTTATGTCATTCAATAGTTATTTAATATAGAAGTTGATGAGATTTGAGTAATTTAGATAAGATTCTTTTACACTTATTCCTCCCCATTTGCCCTAGATGAAGAACAAGCAGTTGAAATATTCAAAGTTATCTTACAATCCAAGATTTTTGTTGTACAAACATCTATAAGCCATTTTTAGATGATCAATTCCTTAATAGCTGTGTATGCAAAAACATGTTCAAGTTAGGTTGGCTTGTTTTATTAAATGAGTCACAGTAAATCATCATTTACTCCTTCACATCCTGCAGCAAAAACAAGGTTTATGCATTGGCATAGACCTGAGGAATAAGGCTTAAACTGATGTTCTTTACCTCTTCAGCAATGTGTTCATTTCACTAATGGTCAGTTAGCGCAGCAATATGCTGTAACAAATGAAACTTCAGTCATCAAATTTAGATGGATGCTGTGTGGTTTAAGCCCCGGTGACAACCCAGTCTCACGTGGCTGCTCTCACTCCCACTGTGATGGCTTGGGGGAGAGAATCAGAAAAGTGAAAGTGAGGAGTCTTGTGGGTGGAAATAAAGACAGTTTAACAGGTAAAACAAAAGCAGCACACACACAAGCAAAGCAAAACAAGGAATCTATCCACTACTTCCCATGGGCAGGCAGGTGCTCAGCCATGAAATGAATAGACAGAAAATGAACTCTATCCCAGACAGACCCAGCACAGATATGCATATTTGTTTCAACTATGGTTCAGAGCAGGGGCTGTGAATGGTTATTTTGAACTCTCCAGGAGTCGTTAAGTGTGAAGTGAAAATGTTTTTAAGTTCTTCTTTTATAAACTCATTTTATTTTTCTCTGTGTCTCCTTTATTGTGGGGACATGGCAAACCAGTAAGTTTACCTTTAGAGGTTTGGTTCACTATTTTTTCTCTGGTTTTATATTTTAATAAAAAGCTAAATATGGTAAGATGAAATGGTGTTTATTTTATGTTTCTGGACTGAGAGTCATTTATATTTTATCTTACGTGCATGAACAAGCCCAGAGTGCACTGACTTCTCCACACAGCAATGTTTTCATAATGGCAGAAGGGATGCTATTTTTACTACATATCTGGCATATGGTGAACCCTACCAGAAATCTCAAGTGTAAACTCCTTAAAAGACCACAACCCACAAACAGTGGATTCATATGAACTAAATCATGAATAAACAAGTGCCTGGATTTTCATCTCAAACCCTGGAAGAAATATCCCCAGGAGAAAATATTTTAGGTTTTGGCTGATCCATGGACTTCTTAAGTGATATTGAACAAGACTGATTCTTGATATGAAACCTACTGAATTCAGTGAAAGCTCCAGATTGAATTGGATAGCCAGATAATTTCATTATGGCTGAGCCAAGAAATGTGCATCAAAAAAATGGGAGGCTTGGAAGTGAGAAAATTGATCAGAGACTCAGTTGAGTTCACCAATATGTCAAGCTCTAAGCACTAACTCTTTAAAGATTTTTCTCCACCCAGTCGGTTTTGGATATTCTGCTTATAGTACAATTTTTGAAAAGTCACTTAAACAGCAACCTCAAAGCTGTATAACAAAACAAGTGGTACTTGCTCAGGGAAAATGGAGCATCAGGATGAAATAATTCAACAGAGTTCTGCCTCTCAGGGACATACATGTCAGGAAATTATCTAATAAGAACATGTAATCTGTCAGCAGTGCATTGTGGAAGGTGTATGCTAAGAGTTGTGATACAAGATTTTCTTTCAGAACGGACATAAATGGTGAGAAGTGGGAACCTTCACAAGTTTGAATGCAGATTTCTTCATACTCAGAGATGGAGTCTGGGTCATCAATCAATTTCATTAATTCTTAAGAAATTTAAACACCTCTGAGAAATGATTGTGAGGGTTTATATATGTGGGCATCACATTCAGCAGCAAGATAAAGATAAAATTCATAGATAAATTCTCTAATCTCTCTATCATTTTCCTTTCTTAGTGAGTTTGGTCTCATTTTGTGGGTGATCCACAGCAGGGAACATCTTTGGGAGTTCTGTGTTTGCACGGAGTCTAGAACAGGGCAGTCATAGTCCAAAGCATACCCTCTCAGGGACTGTTACACAAACACGGGAAGAATAATGACAATAATAAAAATGTCTACTAACATGTTAAATTAAGGAGAGCCACCTGCAGGTAGCTGATAATCATATTAAAGAAACTAGTGAACATCTGTAATTCTTTGTCCCCATTTATCATTTGGTGAAAGAACTAGGTCCTAAATCCAGCCTTGCTTCATTGTGTATGTTGTAATAGCAGTGTGAAATAGGGCTTAGGAAGCTGGGCATGGGGGCCGTGATAGCCGAGAATGTGCAACACTGATATAGGTAGATCATGGCTACTTTTTCTCCACTGCTTCTTCCATGCAGTTTGCAGAACTTCTGGGAAATGCAGAAGAAAAAGAAAAGAAATAAAATTAAATTTAAAAAAAAAAAAAAAAGAGAGAGAGAGAGAAAATAGAAAATAAATTAATCAGGCAATTGTTGAAATATTTGCATTTCTTATCTCATGTTAATAAGAAATGTCACCAACAATAATAAATGCATACATACATAATGCAGAATAACACTCTATAAAGACAGTGGACTGTTTTATTTATTTTATTTCTGATCACTTAAAGACTATAATGTTGACTGTGACATTTGGAGATCATAAATTACTTTCTAGTAAGCAACACTCTGGCTTCTCATATTCATGGTTTAAAAATAAAAAATACATACTTCTTTTCCCCTTTTTAATGGTTAATTAGGTCACTAATCAAAAGAAATTCTTAAGAGGAAAATGAAATGTTGACATTTTGCAATTATTTGCTACTGTGAATAATACATAAACACACTACTTATGGTTAAAGTGGCTTTCAAACCCTTTTTCTGCCATTAGGGCATGAACTGACTGCAGAATCAGTGTATTTTACTTGATATATTGCCACATTATCTACTTCAGTGCTTCCATTTAGTTTGGGTCACTTACATTTCATTATACTGTACCTTGGCTGAGTGCAATAAAAAAAAAGTTTATTGCAACTGCAAGCTCCTAATTAAACATCAGCTGTAAACTGAGCTACCCATTACAGATTATATATATAAAAAGATTATATTCTTGGGAATCACTCTATCATGCAACATGATTAATATATATGTGTTCTTGTAAATAAGAGTTGATTTGCTATATACATAATGGATACGATTAGGTTTTTATTGAGACCCAAGACATCAAAAATAAAGGGATACATAGATTTCTCATTCAGCTATCTTGTTAAATATGATATAAGCATGTATATCCATACACAGATAACACATGCAGAGATGTGTTTGGTTTATTACCGTGTTCTTAGCTGCTATCACTGTGGGTACAGAGAGATTTGAACTTATAAATGCATGTCCAGGGTAAAATTAACCTCATATTCAGGAGTGAAAATTAAGTTATGTAAGTCAGTTAAAAATCTCTCTTTTCTACAAAGAGGAGGAAACTGATCTTCAGAACTTTGTGCTTCAGAAAACACTGTGAGCAGATTTCATAGCTTCTAGCAGAAACTTCAGATGGGTCTCATGAAAGACACATTTGAAGTTGACTTGTATTTCATATCAGAAAACTTGTTTTTAAGTGCACCACTGAAAAATCACTTTGGCCTTAATTTATATAATGGGCATATTAGTCCTCTTGTTTTCCAGTTGAAGGAAATCTGGTTGTTATAAAAAGGAAGTTTGAAAAGTTTCAGCCGATGGAAGTGCATGTCCCGAGACCCAAAATTTGTACATTAAGAAATTAAATGCCAGCAAAGCTCAATTTCCACTTCCATCTTTCTTAGTATTTTTGTAATCCCACCCAATTATGTCAGTATAAACTGTTTGTGGGACCATGCAGAGAACCATTTTCAGCAATTGATGTGTTTTCAGAAAATATTTTTGGTGTTTTGTTGTTTGTAAGGTTTTTGTGTAGATTTCTCAGAACCATGCCCATTTTGTTACGAAATGGTACAGTTACAGAATATAGACTGAGGAAAGAGTTTTGAAAGAATCTAGACTGAAATACGTGATTCATCCCATTTAATTTTTAATTAAATTTAAATTAATTAAATTAATTAATAATCCCATCTAGTTAGTGAGACTGAGTGTTGATGTCCTTGGACTTGTATATCTACAATGCAAAGAGGAAATTCTTCTTGGGACCTTTCAAATCTCAGGTGGGAAAGCATACATCCACATTAAAAATTAAAAAAATTATATTTGTGATGGATTCATCTGGACCAGCATATAAGGTGGTAAAAACATTGTGTTTCCCGCATAGAAGTGCAGCCCTTTTTTTTTTTTTTGTAATTTGAAGATGTGACAATGGAATTGGGTCACACAAATGTAGAAGCCCTAAAATATACTACCTTGTGCACCAGTGCTCAGAAGAACACAAAAAACCCCATTAAATATTTAACCTACGAAAATCAGATACTCAGTTATGTTCATTATCAGAAAGATTAGATAGAATAAACACCAGTAAATATTCATGTCATGGAATTTTGGCATTAGATATCTGCTGTTGACATATTGTTCACAAAACTCAGGTGTATGAACACACAAAATGGGATCCTTTCAGAGTCCTGTGCTGTCCAGTTTAGCTGGATAATCTTCCTTTCTCACTTTCTGCCCTCTGCCTTGGAAAAGAGATTAAATTAAAAAAAAAACTAGAAAACATCCATTTTCCTGTGTGTTGAAAACATAGCCATCCTTGCAAGAAGACATGCAAAGAGGCCTAAACTGAAGGAAAAGTAGATCAGGTATTGTTTATATGTTGACTACCAGTCTAACCTTTGCTCTTTTAGAACACCATTCTATATAATCCATACAGAGACTGTTGGCATCATTTCCAAACCCCACAGCTTTAACTGGTGTAAATTACATGAAACTGTTGCAGTTTCTCCAGCTGAGAATCTGGCTCTGTTCTCCTCCACAAATGGAACATTTGAAAGAGAAATAAGGGTTAACAAGAGAGGTTGCTTCCATTAAAGTCTGTCTCAAACTAAAAGATAGCTGTCATATTTAAAAACAAATAAACAAATAAAATCCCCGAACATGGGGATTTTGCAGGCTCTCTCTCACAAAGATCCTGTAACAAAGACAACAGCTTGACAATAGCAGCTGCTGCATAGAGCAAAAATTAGAGGACAATGTCATTTTTAATGATTTTTTTAAATGAAAGAATTAAACCAAAATAAACGAGATGTCCTAAGCTGGGTTTTTTTTTTTTTTTTAAAGAATCTGTCTCTCTGTCTTAGTGTTTATAAGTGGCAATGCAGGCAGACGACAGGAACATATGCCAGGAAGACTGAAATAGACAAAGCAATAATAGAAGACGAATTTTTTTGAAATTATTTTTTTAAAGTTTCATACAAGGCCATGTTTTTGGCATATTTGCATGGAACTTAAAAAAAAACCAAAAACAAAAGCACACATATCTGTCCATGGGTATATACATTTACATTCCCACACTCACAAAGAACACATTTTTATCTTTATATCCATACACAGATTTCACATTTATAAATCAGTATCCATGAAGATAAATATATACTCAAATATTATATTAATATAAATTAATATATAAGTGAAAAATTTTCAGAAAAGAACTTATTTAATTTTAGAAAGAGAGAAAGCTGTAAAATGTAACGTCATATAGCAAGAAAAAAAACTGAATTCTATTTTGAAACCTATTTCTCAGCTTTTTTTTTTTCTTCAGTAACTTATAAGGACAATTTAGATCATATAGTTGCTTTCATATTGCCCTAAAACCTTATGTTTCTATCTGTCCTGTTGGATGTACAGAAAGATCTCTTTTATAAAAACTCAGTGCTATTACATGCAATTTCCTCACTTAAGGGCAGAAAATCTCCTTCAAGGAAAAATGGTTGGGGTTTTTTTATCTAATCTTTTCTTCTCTACACTTTAAGGAACTTAAAGGTTGCCTGAAAGTTATTTATTTGAGACCAATAAATAACCACCATTAGTATCCTCCTCTCAATTAACAAAGAATAATCCTGTTTGGATTTATTAATTTTAGATTAATTGGATATAGATTAACAGATTTATTGGATTTAGTTAACAATAGTAATAGAGAGCCAAAATGAGATTTATATTTTTTTTAAATAATCAAAGGGTTTCTGCTATATGTTTTTCATAATTTATTACTTCATTCATTTTCCAAAAAAAAACCCCAAAAATAAGCTGGAGTCAATGGAGTTCAATTCCCTAAATTTCATATCACCTACGTCCATTTTATTTATTAGATGTGAATATGGGGGGTAAAATTGCATTTACAAAACTAATAATCTTTTCTTTATTATTTTTCATTAGGCATAAATGGTATCCAAACAACAAGGCATCAAAACTGCTTTGAAAAGTGTTATAAATTATTGTCAGAGAAGTTGATTACATAAAAGCACAGCAAGACTTAGTTCTAATATTAGTCTGGGTTTGTGCATTCAAAAGATTAATTAAATGAGGGAAAAACTGTGCTTCTTGCCTATTAGTGCTCCCTGAACCCTTTCAGTCATATAGGGGTAACTGCTATGTACTTATACTCCAGTGGCATTTAGTCACAATTTCATGCACAACTCCAGTCATGAATACCAGATTCTTTTTTCCTTTTTCCTTTTTCTCCTTTCCTTTCCTTTCCTTTCCTTTCCTTTCCTTTCCTTTCCTTTCCTTTCCTTTCCTTTCCTTTCCTTTCCTTTCCTTTCCTTTCCTTTCCTTTCCTTTCCTTTCCTTTCCTTTCCTTTCCTTTCCTTTCCTTTCCTTTCCTTTCCTTTCCTTCCCGCACCTTCCCGCACCTTCCCGCACCTTCCCGCACCTTCCCGCACCTTCCCGCACCTTCCCTTCCCGCACCTTCCCGCACCTTCCCTTCCCGCACCTTCCCGCACCTTCCCTTCCCGCACCTTCCCTTCCCTCCCCTCCCCTCCCCTTCCCTTCTCCCCTTCGCCCCCTCTCCCCTTCTCCCCTCTTCCCCTCCCCCCTTCTCCCCTCCCCCCCCTTCTCCCCTCCCCCCTCTTCTCCCCTCCCCCCTCTTCTCCCCTTCTCCCCCTCTTCTCCCCTTCTCCCCCTCTCCTCCTCTCCTCCTCTCCTCTCCTCTCCTCTCCTCTCCTCTCCTCTCCTCTCCTCTCCTCTCCTCTCCTCTCCTCTCTCCTTTTCCTTTCTCCTTTTCCTTTCTCCTTTTCCTTTCTTTGTTCCTTCCTTCCCTCCCTAAAAGTCTGAACATTTTGGAAAAGACACACACCTGGACAAAATTCCCCCAGATAAAGCCCAAACTAAAAGCAGAGGCACAGAGACAAGAAAATGTTTCCACACAGGATGACCTTTTCTGGGAAGAGGGGGGAGCTGGGATTTTTCATGCACTTCAATCTCAGCCTTGCTAGGTGAGTTTTAACTCTTCATTTTCTCCACATCTTTACCCTCTTTTTTTCCCAGTAACACTAGGGAGCCTTTTCCCTGGTCTGGGGTTCTCCTCATTGCCCTTTTCCTTGACTTTGTCTTGTCACTCCGACCATAGTCTTGTTCTGCCAGATATGTTTCATTTTCTGCATGACTTCCCCTGGATGGGCATTTCAAGCTGTGATTTCTAAGCTTGATCTCACACTGTAGATCCTGTTATCTCAGTAAAAAGCTTTAAAGTTCAAAGTGAGTTGGATGCACAATACTTTAAAAGGAGTGTAAAGTCTAAGCATGGTCTGTGTGGGAGGATTTCAGAAAAAAAATCTGCAGTTTGCATTATTTTATATGGGGAAAGAAGAATTAAAAGCTGGGATGCCAGCTTGGAGTAAAAATGTTATGAAGTGTTATTAAGGGGGCTGAAGAAGTTCAGGCAGTTGTGGTTCTATATCCACACCGAGTTGCCAGGGTGCTCTTGGCACTCATGGCCCCAAGGCTTCTCTTACCAAGTGAGTTTATTCCAAAGCTATTGAACTCTGTAGCAATTTGTCGGACTTTAGACCAGACTAATTAAGCAGAAAAAGTTGGGACTAAGTAGTACAGTATTAACAGCCACCCAACAGAATTGAATAATATCCCTGGTACAAGAAAAAAGGATGATGTTTCTGCATTTCCCACTGATGTCTGTTGAGTTGTCACCCACCTGAACTCCTCGTCCTGTTGTATGGGGATTTTTGACAGTCTTTCTAGGACAGACAGACCTGGAAGTGTGTACATGGAAGGTCTGTTCCTTCTTGATGTCATGGGTTGTGTTGGTATTCAAGATTTTCTGGCAATATGCCCAAACAGGACCAACCACTTACATCCAGTAGCACCGGCGTTCTGCTGGTGTTCAAAAAGGCATCTTCAGCAACATGATCAGTGGTTTTGATATCTGTAGACAGAAAGCTGAGCTTTCCTTTGCTAGAATATAATTTTCCTAAACACATACTGGAGGCATATTAGAATACCAAGAGAAAAAAAAAGTCTGAATTTTCATGAAACTTTTGCTGGAGTAGGGGGCAATTTATTCTGTCTAACACGAGCCATTTAAAAGTTATGGGAATATTCTCATAAATAAGAGGAGAAGTGACAGAGTTTTTTGGAGGGGTTTTTTCAAAGCAGCCTTTTCCCAAATAATTCACTGGTAGTACAACATATCCCACTAAACTACACATAAATTAACCTGGTTGTAAAACCTTTACACAAAGAATTGAGCTCTAGATAGAAGAAAGTTTATACAGCAAAAATTGCAGAGGTGACAAGGAAATTTAAGATCTAGCTGTGTAATACACAAACTGGGAGGCATCCCTATGACTTATTCATGAGACATGACTTGGATGGCAAACACATATTCAAGAAACATATGCTTTAAAAGGAGAGAGGATTTGATTATTTGTCTGTCCACTTATTTACTTATTTCTCGTTTCTTTAAACATAGAAGCATAAAGAGAATGAACTCATTTAAAGCCTTCAGGGCACAATGGTGCATGGCCAGGGTAATGATAACTACTGAATCTGTGCTGCCCATCGTGGATGCTTCAGCCCAAAATCCAGGTGATCACAATATCCATGATATGATGGCAAGGCCATGCAGCTGTGCAGTCCCTCCTTCTTCAGCCTTTCTTTCCATTTTTTTTTTTTTTTTTTCCCAATTTATCCTAAGAAAGGTACAGGAAAACAGCAAAGGGAGACAGAGACAAGATTGTTTCTTAAAATAACAATTCAAAATTGCATCATATCTGTCTTTACTGGGAATGTATGCAGCACATGGCATTGAATTGCATACTTAGTTCTGTTTTCATTCTGCCTGAGAACTGGCTGGATTGAGCAAAGGCTCCTGTTTAGACCATGGTATCACAGTTATTTTTGCTATGGAAAAAAGAAAGGTTGATGGCAGAGAGTAGGGCACATCATCATCTCTTTCTCAAATATATCTGGGATGTTCCTAGGACCAGCCTGTATTCTTCCCAGGGCATTCTGTAATGCAATTTTCAGAGACAGATGATGCACTAAATGGATATTTCATTTGACTCATTACAGGTATTCTTATATTGTTATGGCAAAAGAACAGAGTAATGGACAACTAGTGTGTTTAGGGTTGTTTGTGAAAACTGTTTGGTGATAATTTACCAAAAGTAAATAAAATTCTCATGAAGGTATTGAATCACAACAGCACAGAGGCAGCAGAGTTGCATATAGAAACAGCAACCTGGATTTGTAGCAAATACTGTTCATAAAAGGGATCATAATTTGGACAAGTTGTGTCTTAAATCACTGCTTTGTTTTGTAGAAATATATTCATTTAGCTCTGCCCGAAAAGTGAGAAAAGTAAGAGACCTTTATACAGAATCCTCATCTTTCTTGTATGCTAAAAAACCACCTCATATACAGAAAAATTGCAATGGCCCTGAAAGTAAATACATATTTTTTGTTTATAGGTTCAAAATGCCCTCGTTTCTGTTCTTAAATTACATTTTACAACACTGAAAGCAATTAAACCTTCATTGTCCAAGCTTTCAAGTCTGTATGGCAATACTGTCATGTACCCATTCCATTTGGGAATAAACTAATTCTCAGTCACATGGCTAAACAGATAAATGCAGCTCCTTAAGTTAATCTTGTTTTATTATTGAGTGACATTCAGATGTATGCTCTGTTCAGAGCTGTGGACGCTCCTTAGTTAAATATCTTGTTTTACGGAAATAACCATGACTTGCCAAAGAGAAAAACAGTCAGAAAATTCTAAGAAATACAAAGGAAAAGAGGAACAAAACAGCAATCATTAATTTTTCAGTTCTTGCGATTCAGAGGAGGAAAATCAGGATGTACTGCATGCTGTTTAATTTGTAGCTAATGACATTCATTATAATGACACATTAGACATTCAGAGCTTTGTCTTCTATTGTTTGGGGGATTTTGGAACGATGATATGTTCAGGTTTTGAAATGCAGTAGAGCTGCATTATGTTATATTATTTTATAATATAATAATTATATTATTTTGGCAGAAGGAAAATCTGTTTCTCCAGTGAGGGAAGGATCTGACCCTGCATGGATCCAAATTAGATAAAAAATGGCAGCCTCACTTGCAGGGACACCACAAAGGCAGCTGTTTTCCTTGTTTTTCATTAGGTACTGACAATGTGCCCCCATCAGTGCTGAACAAAAGAGAATATAGCAAATTTAACCTTGGTACTTACTTTGTCTCCTACAGACAATTTTGCCATTGAAAAGGAAACACGAGCCTTTTTTATAAGAATGTTTCAGCAATCTATTTTAGAAAATATTGTTTGCAGTCTTTCTTGTCTGTTTTGGACAGTGGCCTGCTAGGAATAGATGTTTCAAACTCATTTCTAAAGTACAAAGGGTAGAAGTTCTGGTACTTGACCCTTCAGGAATTATAATGGAGTTGAATACTTTCTTAAAACCTGTTCTGCTAATTCAAATAATGGGGATTTTTCAAATGATCCACAACAGGAAAACTAGGAGTAGCAGAAATTCAGCAAACTTCTCTCATATTTGAGTAATAAATCAGAGGTGGCCTACTTGGTGATTCTGTAAGTAGATTAGGCATCCCAGTAGATCTTGCATACCACAAGAAAAACAAAAACAGTAAATTGGAGTACTGTGGTGATATCTGAAAGGCATGTTTTGAAACAGAGTTTTTCAGTTACCCACACACCATTTATTTCAGTAAGTTTAGCATTGGTTTGCTTTGCCAGCAAGAGAGTTGAAAACCGGATGTCTGAAAGGAAGAATCAGAAATGGTTTTACAAAGATTTCTTAAAAAGTAATATCCTGTTTGCGTGCTTCATCCTAGAACTGCACCTTCTCATTTTCTCTATGTGGTGCACCGGAATGTAACTTAGGTGAAAATTAGTATTTTTATACCCTAAATACCCTAAAAATGGGTACATGGAAATCCAGTTAACTGAAACTTGCAAAACACCTGAATTTTCAAGCCTGTATATGGAGTCATTCAACATAAGAGGTTTACAAAGATGGGGTTCTGCCATAGTTTCCATTTTTATAATTTGATTTGTCTGTGACATCAGTCAGCAGATCAAATGCATTTAGGATGAAAATCTGGTAGAACCTGTGTATGGCAGGAATCTCTGATTTCAGTACAGCTGACACTTCTTTCCAGCAATTCTGACTCTCAGCAGCCTGCCCTGGCAGTTTCTGTGTGAGGAGATGGAGAAGGACATTGGGAAGTTTCTCTGGGTACAACTTCCTCATAGGGACTCTGGCAATATGTTCCTGTAATAAAAATCTCACCAACACCAGCTACTGCCACAGAACCTAGTGCCAATATGACTCATAAGAGGCACCAGATTTCTCCTTTTTTTTTTTTTTTGTCCCTTTCCTTCCCTTTCCTTCCCTTTCCTTCCCTTTCCCCTTTCCCCTTTCCCCTTTCCCCTTTCCCCTTTCCCCTTTCCCCTTTCCCCTTTCCCCTTTCCCCTTTCCCCTTTCCCCTTTCCCCTTTCCTTTCTTTCCTTTCTCCTTTCCTTTCTCCTTTCCTTTTTTCTTTTCCTTTTCCTTTTTTCCTTTCCTTTTCCTTTTCCTTTTCCTTTTCCTTTTCCTTTTCCTTTTCCTTTTCCTTTCCCTTTCCCTTTCCCTTTCCCTTTCCCTTTCCCTTTTCTTCTTGAAATCAACACATAAACTGCTTTAAGAAACAGCAACTCCTGTCTGGCACTCAAAATCTAAATTAATGTGGCATACTGCCATGATTTTCAATATTGATTTACAACTACATCCCAGTTCATAAACCTGCAGTAGTGACTTCTCCTGTCACATTATATGTATGTAGTCAAGAAAAAGTATTTTTAAGTCATAAAACAATAATTCAGGAAATGGAAATGTTAGAAATCATCAATGTGTTGAACTAAACCAGATAAACATTAAATTTCTGACTGATGTATGCTGTTTCATAGTTTTGTCAGTACTAAAACAGAAGCTGCATGCCATGCAATTTTAAATTAAAAAATATGTAGAAAAGTGAATTTTAATAAAGAGATTACACTCTATCCTGAATTGATTAGACCCTTTTCAAAGACTATGATTTTGTCAATTGATATGAAATGTAAATCAAAGATCAAGAAATATAAAAAGGGACTTTTGCCTGGCCCATATGAATTTATAAAACTACTGTTCTGATCTGGAAGCATTTTACACTTCTGTTCTCCTTGGATAAGGTCATAAGAGAGAAGGGACAAATAACTTCATTGTTAACAAAACCAATTTCAAACTCTTCTCTTTGATCCAATGATGAGGTCTGTCATGATTACTGAGGGATACATTAATTAATGTGCTGAAACTCAATAGAGTAAGTAAAGTAACTATTGATTAGCTTTTGTGAACATGAACACACTGGAGGGAAGTCTAGACATAACGCTTATTAAAAACGAATACTGCAGTATTCCACAGTAATAGATGTAATAATGTGGCTTCCAACAGCATTCAGAGCCATTACCATAGAATATTGTCATGGGGTTTATGAACAGAAGTGTACCTGACACGCTCAGACACACATCTTCAGTTGCTTCTGTGGAACTAATGTGGTATATCAGCTGATCAACTGTCATCTTTATCTATTATTTATTCTCTAGCCATATGTTTTAAAAGATTTTTTTTTTTTTTGCTGGGGTTTTTGTTGCTGTTTTGTTTTACAACTCACAGCCTGGCGCTGCAACTTTAAAGACTACTTTCTTAAAGGATGGATTTGTTCAAGGGAAGAGTGTGTGTGTATCCAGTTGAACTGAACATGGTTATTTCTCAACAGTCACTGATTTCATTTGTCACTTTATTGCTTGAGTCAGGGGAGTGGATTAAGGCACAGGATGTCACTGCCACTTTAAGAGAGCATCCTTTTCGAAAAGCCAGTTTATTGTTTGGTGTTTATTTGAATAAAAAGCTCTTCTACAAAATGTGAGTTGCTTCCTGAGAGGAGGCAGAAGCTGAATAGTATTCTTCATGGGAAAGGGAGTGATTTAGTGCTCTGAGTCACCCAAAGAATTTGCTACAATCCGCTCATTCCTGTGCAGAAATGAAAGGATGTGGCCTCACTGTAGTCAAACCCATAAAGCACATTGACAGCCAGGGGAACAAGTCCTCAACAGTCTTACTGGTCATATTGACCAGAAAAAGATTTATAATATTAAAAAGTCTACTATAGGTCACTTAAGATTTACATGGAATTGACTAATGGGTAGTAATGAACAAATTCTTTCAGGACAAAGTTGGCTGCTCCAGTTCTGTTTGGCTACAGAAATAATCTGCTTTTGTCCCTGTTTTTTTGTGTTAGCTGTAAAGAAGACATGTTGGGATTGAAGTAATTGGTCTTTTTCTCAGGTATTTCCTGACCAGAAATCCACACTCAAGTTAACGTTTTCTCTTTTATTGTCATCACACATTTTCCGCTGATTGCTAAATTAAGAGCACTTTGTTACAAAAGTATAAATATTCTCTTCTGACACAGTTTCAAAATTTTATTTCTTTCAATAACCTTATGTATGTTTTATTAGTTTGGTTTGGGTTTTTTTTTTGGTTTTTTTTCCCAGTATTTGCTTTTACCTGGACAAGTTATGCTGAGGATTTTTCTGACTGAACACCTATTTGAAGTAACTAAATTGGAGGTTCTTAAAACTGATATAGGATCCCATAAATAACAACTGAAAAGACAGTGGAGTAGCCTCACAGTAAACAACGTTTAATATAAATGCCTAAACTGATATAAAATCCACAATAAGGTATAATAGTCATATTCTATAAACTTGTTGCATTAAAAAAAGAAAAATTCTCATTAACTGGCTCCAAACTTGAGATATATTTTATATAACTACAGACCCCTTGATTAAAACTTCCCATTAACTTTCCCAACAATTTCAAAAGGGAAACATGGATGTAAAAGAGAAAAGAGAAAATGAATGTAAAAGCACTGTGTATGCTCTTGAGACAGGTTTTGCACATGTTATGCTTAAGTTAGATAAGCTTTTCTCTTAGAAGGGAAAATCATCATAGAGAAACATTTACAATTTTAATATTGTACAGCAGGGTTAGGCAATAGAACTTTCTGTCACAGGTCAATCACCTTAAAAAAGGTGCAAGTGTGCAGAGTGCAAAGATGAAAGTCTCAAAATGAATAAAAGATGGTAAGAGTCACAGAATCATAGAATCAGAGAATTATTTGGGTTGGAGAAGACCTGAATTTTTGCAAGAACTATTTTGCTAAGGGATTAAGGTGAAGTTTCTAGAATAAAGTCCTTGAATCTGAAACCATGTCTTGTTTCAAACCCATTCTGAAAGAGGTTCATCCAAATTTGAACTATTTGAATTTTAGACAATGGATTTATATTTTCGCTGTATTGTAGTTATATTGCAGTATCTTTAATTCATCAGGAATAGAGAGATCTTAATTTAAAAAGAGTAAGTGGGTAAAATAAACCAGACTTTTGCTTTCATGCTAACTTCAAAATCCTGGATGTTGCTTATTTCATTTCCACATCCTGTGATGCCCTATATGTTGTAAAGCTTATCTTATTTTTTTTCTACTAAAACAGTCTATTCTGTCAATTATAATGTCATTTTCATTTCCATTGTACACAAAGAAACTCTTCCCTTTCTCAATACATACATCTGTTACTCTACTCCATTAAAACACTACTTTTAGTAGTTCAAGAAGCCTATTAAATTATATTTGAGAAATGCTTTTATTTATTACTTTACTCTTTTTAATGTGGTTTTGTTTCTGTAAAAAATTAAAAAAAAAAAAAATTGGACTGTTAACAGGCGGATTGAAATCCTTCTTCTACTTTGCAAGGGGATAGTCATGGATACCAAGGTTCTGCCTTCACACTGCATTAACTGCTTAGTTAAGAGAAATATGTAAATACTCTCCACTATCAAAACTCATTTTTTCTCTGTGCCAAAACAAGTAAGACTACTTCTGATATAATGTTGATTTTTTTTTTTGAAGGTAAATTTTCCTTGGCTATCTCTCTATGTATGAAGCTATTGTTGGAACATCAAGGTCAAGTTCTTCCACACATGGTAATGATGCTCATTTCCCTCATCCTGTACAGGACAATAAAGAATGCTCTCAGGTAAAAAATGTAACTACATTTAAATAATTATATTATATGGTAACAGTGCTGTATCTATACATGAAATTTTAGCAAAGGGTGAAACCTGTGAAATGAATAAACATCAGTGAGCCATGACAAAAAATGCACAAAAATCATTACTACATGTTTGATGCTTCAGAACTCAAGGAGTAACAAAGAAATATCTTTTTTTTTTTCAGAGGATTTGGGGGTATTTTTGTTTTATTTTAAATTGTGTGTGTGTACTTTCCTAATCTTTGGGGATGTCAGTGATACAGCACCTGAAATCTCCTAAATCTTAGCCCCAGCTCTGCATCATTTGTGAGAGGTCTAAAGTTGTGCAAAAAGAACCCCTAAATATGCACATATCCAAGCTCCTCTTCACTAAAGAGAAATGATTCTCATATCTCAAAGTGACAGCCATCTCTAGAAATCACAGTGACCTATTCATTAAAGATCTGAGTCCCATGTGCATGGTAGAATTCATTAAATGATGTTATTTTCTGAGAAAATGCTATATAACTCTGTGGTCTGACATTCATAAATATTTGTGTCGGGCAATTACCTGGTAAAACTTTAGTGTATTGAAGAAGAAATATTAAAATAACGTCAATGTATTTGTTTGATTTGGTTTTGTTTGGTTTGTTTTTTTTTTTGTCTTCAAGAATATTTGACTTCTGTCACTCAAGTTTAGAGCCCTGCTTCTTTTGCATGAAGAATGGGATAAGCTCTCCACATCAAAAATATCATCTTGGCCAAGGTCATTTAATTCCATTGAATCAGAGCTGAGACTTCAGCACACGGAGACGTTTATAGCCTGTTGTCATTCTGGCAAGTGACAGAAATAGAGGGTGGAGCAGGTGCCGAGCAGAATTGTCATATTTTCATAGCAAGGCCGGGGAACTCTGTGATTTATGGATGCTCAATATACAACCGTGACGCCCCACAAGTGAATACACAAGTTTCAAATCTGTAAACAGCTACGGTTGGAATTTGCTAATGTCTGCCTGTTGTAGCTCATTCTGTACAGGTCCTCAAGCTTTGTAAAAGAAAGTTTTGACATTGGGCTCTGTAAAAACACACACAGCATCTTGCCAGGGCTTGTCTGCAAGGACAATAACACATTTTACTAAGTCTGTAAAGCTTATCATTGTTCATAATGTCACACTGTTGAGAACTGGAAAAGCAGAACTAATAAGGCCTTTCTAGAACAATTTCTAATGTTCCTTGAAAAGTAAATGTGTGATTTTACTTATTATGTTGAATCAAGGTAAGCCAAAGCGCTGAATAAAACTATCAGATATTTCTCCACCCTGAACAGACAATAAACCTTTCGTAGACAGTATCCAGGTATCCTGTTTAGTTGGAATTAGATATTTTCTGCTTTATTTTTCAGTCCTCACCAGCTATTACCTTTTATTTGTGCTTCAAAGGGAGCTACAGTTAGTGTCTTTCACTATTAATAGAAACATAAAAGCAAAGGAAAATTCAAATGGAATTTTACAAAAGAATATGCTGTGTCTTAAAAGAAAAGATCAGCACCTTTTTCACTCACAAGTGGCTATTCACAGAGCAAGACCCTCGATAAATGTGACTTTTAAGTGAGAAGCTTCCTAGAAATATGACCATGACTACACAGAGCTAGAAGTTCTTTTTAACACAACACATTACAGAATGTTACAATGTAGTGTATCCTGGAGATTACAGGAAGTTCATTAACAGATTTAGAGGTTCCATTCCTTAGAAATTGGACCTAGAATCACCACAGCCCTTGCATCTTGAAAATTTATGCCATTTCAGAAAGGTCTTCAAAATATTTTCAGAACATCTGTTTAACAAAACCCCAAAAAGCCAAAACAACTTCACAGGTTTCCATCACTGAAATACATCTATTAGCAGCTAAGGATAGCTCCCCAATCTCTGGGTAGACCCAGTGTTGCTTAGCAGAAATATGTCAGAATCAGAAAAATGTCACGTGCATTTCCAGAAATTTTCCAAACTATGGGCACTATGACATTGGAAGCTTCCTGATTGGAGGTCTTTTGAGAGAGAGAAAAACCAAAGAGAAAACTGATGTTATTTGGCTCCTGTTCTATCACAGTAGAACCCAACCCAACTAATTTATGTGGCTAGCTTAGAACTCACCTCATGGATATCCTTAGTATCTCTTTAATCCAAAGTACCTAGAGCTCCATAAATATCAAATTGAGATGATGAAAGGAAAATGCCTTTGAAAGACATCACAGGCTTTTGGTCTGTCTATTGTAGCTCCTCCTTGACCACGCTGACTACATAAGAGATGATTTTCCTTCACAGCATGATTCATTCAGTGCACATGAAATATTAGCCTTTCCCATTAGAGTTGTTTCTTTGAAGCTCTGCCACAATCTCCAGTTGTCATTCTCCATCATTGAACGGGGGATGCTAATTCCATTGCTTTCACACTGAGATGATCGACCACCAGACACTCCAGTAAGAGCGCCATGATTCAGAAGAGGGGGCAAAACACCTTAGGTCAGGGCTGAATTTGGATTCTCACTGAGGAATTAATTAGTAGCTTGTGCCTGTATATTTAGGCTGCATGTCAGTGAAGTTTCATGTACAAGAATATCACCCATCATTTAGGATGTGCATTTCAGCATCTTCATCTGGGCACCCAACGAACTCAAAGGGTGATTAGTGAAGCAGCTGTGGATTAAAAAATCTACAGGTTAGCCAGTGAAGAAAACACTGGGTTTTCTGGGTTGCTGTTTGGGAGTTAGCTCATGTCTCAGTTAAAGAGGGGATAAGAAAAAGAGACAACATCCTTAGGGTATGAAGCTGTCTTTACATATAACACAGTTCCTTACATTTGGATTTGTATGGGATAGCCACGGTTAACAGTTTCAGAGTGGCTTGCATGTCTTACTTCCAATTATATGGTTTGGATGTCATCCTTATGAACTCTGCATGAAGGAGGTTCAAATGCAAATGTACTGTCATCTTATTCTGAATCTTGGCCCTAAATGTGGGAAGCCACATCTCTAGAGGGATTTTGTACATTTCACTCTGGGGGAAAAAAAAAACAAAAACCACTTCTTATATTTACTTTGTAATATTTACATTAAAACATATTTTTAAATTTTATTTTATAATTGCCTCTGGTGGGTCATACACCTTTTTACCCTTTGAGCAAAATTCAGAGCTTTTCAAATTGGCAGTGCTTGTTGATTTCTATCTAAAGCATATATGTTCAAATGGAATAAAACATGCTTTATTACACTGATGAACAAGTTATTCATTTGACCCTCAAAGAGAAAACTACCTTGATAATACACCTTTGAAATATGCAGCAATTTGGTCGAAAAATACTCTGATGATACTTTCACGGCTGCAATTTATCTTTTTTCTTCCGTCTTCTCTCTTTTAAAACATATTGCCAGATTTATTTGCTATAGTGTTAAGTTTCAAAGCCTAACCATTTCTGGCCCAGCATTTCTAATGTGATACAGTCCTTTGACTCAAAAGTCTCATTCTCAGATATTAAATCAACATATGCCATTATGACTCAACATTTATCTGTGGGATGATGATTGAATTCATAATTTAGAGCGGCATCTGTATAAATAGATCTTTACTAATAACTGTGAAAGATAATCTTGCCATGTTCCTTTTTATACAAAGGGGAAAAATTAAATCAAGAAAAAAGATCTTTAAAAAACTGTTATTCATACATCTGTTCTTCATATGGATACCCCTCAAAAGATCCCTCCCTCCACACATGCACACACAAATGCATTTGTGTGAAACTCCTGTACGTGTCACTTTGTATACCTTACATATAAAAGTAATTTACGCAAATTTTAAGTCTCCTTTTTGTTCCAGCCGTGATGCAAAGAAATAAGCCCCACAGGGCCTCACTATAAATGAAAGCTTATAGTTTAAGTGTTATTAATTTAATCACTCTTCAACCAGGTTAGACTTGGAGCTACTCATACTATGCATACCTGAACAGACACTGTGTTAAAATCCACATCAGTAGCTACATCCTGAATTAGTTTCTCATACTTTATAAGCAGAGGAAGGAATTGGTAGATATTTCTAGCTTTGCCTTTTTTCTCATTTCCTTTCTTGCAATTCCTTTGCAGAAACCCAAAACTGACATTGTTTTTCTTCATAATGATTTTTTGAAATTGTGAGTCATTCTGCAGTACTGTGCATATTGCACAACTGCCAGAAAAGACAAAGAATTGGTCATGTCTTCCAGTCTGTGGTGCTATGTATCCATAGCAAGTGCCTCTGTGATGGGCGCTATGGCTTCCATGTTCCATTTTGCAACTGCCACTTTTGATGTTTTCACTTCATTTCTTCCCATTCCTTTCTTTACCTAAAAAAGGGGGAGTTATTGTTTTTAATTATTTCCATGAGAATTAGAGACTGACAGTGACAGTGAACCTGTCTTTGCAAACACAGAGCCAGTATCAGTGTGCAGAAATGAAAAGGAGAATTACTTAAGATTCAGGAGACATGAGACTAACTTCTCATGGGAATTAAAATTGGGTTTTAGCTTACAATAAGTTCAAGAGAAGAAAGATGAAACTCAAGTAAAAATTATCCTCAAAATGTGTGCCATATGCTGGAAGATTTTGAACAGTTTTTCTCTTTTTGAAAGATACCTGCAGTATAATTTCAGTACAGACTCACTAGCTGTATCTAAAGGGTTTGGGGATTACCCAGCTGCATGGTCAAAGGATTACATCTGAGAAAAGGCTGTACCAGATTTACTTCAGACTGCCTCTGAAACTTATATATTCAGCAGCTCCAGTGCTGGAAACTCCTTCTGGGAAAAGATGAATGCCAGCAATGTGCATACAGATTTAAAGGGCATTTACCATTTTACCCCTTAGGTTTCCACTTTAGGAAGATATTTGATTTGTGGATATCTGCCCTGCTTCAATGGTACCATTGATTTAACAGGAGACATTGCTTCATCTCAAAGCTTTGATTTGGTTTTGGGTTGAGACACCTCAGGCTTTCATCAGAAGGTATCAAAAGATATTCCAGATGTTTTTCTCTCCCCACCTTGCACCCCAATATAAGGATTGCTATCCGTATGAATAACATTTCCAACATAATTGGAAGGAGAGTTTCGCACTCCAGCATCAGGTCTGAAAATGAGAGGAAGCAAACAAACAGTGATAAACACTGATGGTAAAATGCCCTGAGCAGAGAGCAAGGAGGAGGGAAAATATAGAGTGGGTAGAAATGTGGTTCATTTTAAAACTTAATTTAATAAATTGTGCTAAAGATGCTGAAAAATGCATTTAGCTCTCAACCTCCAGGACCATACATTGTGAACTAGCATCTAGCCATAATGGGGTTTCTGCTTCATCAGCTGCAATAATTATTTTTCTTGATTTGCCTTGGTCATTTTATATAACAATTTCTCAGTATGTATATGTATGTGTGCATGTGCTTTTGTCTGCATTTCCTTTGATTCCTTTTTCATACTTATTTTTATTTCCTATCAAAAACTGAACCAATCCAAAACAAAATGTATCAAGAAGGAACATTTAAGGTGATTTAAGACACATTCTGATGACTGACCTTGTAAATATTTTTTACAAGGAAGTACAGCCTCCTGGACAGTGCTCACTGCAGACCCTTTTTCCAGACACTTTTCAGAGAATGAGGGTGCCACAGAGCTCAAGGTCCATGCTTATTCCTCAATATGGCAGTTGATGTATAATGCTTCCCTTTTTACTGTAGATAGCATACCTGCTATCACTAGACTCATTGTGAAAGGATTAAACAAGGCCTCAGGGTCCTTAGCAGTGCTCAGCAGACTAAAGGACTGGATTTGCATCCTAGGGACTTTAAAGGCATGTTGTGTCAAACACTTAAAATCATCAGCTATTTTTTTCACTTGATTTGCTCAAAAAGTGGGTGACACTGTTGGTTGGGAAGTAGCTCTCAATTTTCCCTTCTCTCCAGAATCTCAATAAGACTTTTTGCTCCATTTAAATGCTGGTCATGTTCCACGAATCTTAGATTTTTTACTTTCTTCAATGAGACACACTAGTGCACATGTTCTTGAGAATGTGTGAGCGTGTATGTATTAAAAAAAAAACAACCTAAACAACAAAAACCAAAACCTAAAAACACACTGATTTGGATCACGCTGTGATGTGTGTTTACATCTTTTTGATCTATATTTTCTTTTATTAACCATCCCCTTGCCCTGTAACTGAGAGTGTTAGCTACTGTTTCTCAATTACACCCACTGGTAAAACCTGCCCTGCGGGGTTTCTCGCAGCGGTTGCCCTTCTACCGTCAGCTCAGCAGATGAAAAGCAGATGGAAAATTCCAGGGGTTCAGGTCTGAATGTTTCAATCATAAGTTAGCATAACATGGACTGGTGAGAGCTGTGTTTTGAGTGTGCTATGCAAAATGAGACAGCTGCACTCTCACAAAGCTGTTTGCACGGGCGGCTCAGCTCTGGAAAGTAGGAACAACAAACAAAGGATTCAAGGAATTCACACTCAAAGAAAGCACAAAAATAAAAATGAAAAAAGTGAGTACTGGCATTATGCGTAGCAAAGAGAGTTTGTCTCAGTCAGGGGGTCTTTTAGATCAGGTTTGCTTCTGTGGGAGGAGGAACCATACCAATTAATGGATATCCTTTAGCTGAGGCGCTTGCATTCAGCTTCAGAAGGAGAACAAACCTTCAGTGAAAGAAGACACAGCCCATTTGACCATCATCCTGAATCATCAACTTTCCTCTCTCCCCCACTACCCTTCCTCTTCACTAAATGCAAAGGAAGTCTGGAGTTCCTAAATTAGATATGTCTGTAGATGCCTTGAAAAAGCAAACTGGCTTAATTTTCAATCATCAAAGCGCATAAAAAGAGACCCTGGACAGTGGATGGGAGATGACCTGAGTTAAAAATCAATCTCAGAAGAGGCTCAAAAGTTCTGTTAAGACTTCTTTTCCATATTGGAGTGAAATTTGTACCTCTCACTACTTCCAAAATTAAGACCACTGACAATTTTTATCCAAACTGAAGACTGATGCTTATGAAGACCTCAAATTACCTCCCACACATGTTTCTCATTCCTATTAATTTTATTTATGTATTTAAATCGTTGCTCACTGGGATACTCTCATCAGATGCACATTTTGCTTTTGGGAGAGTTCCCAGAGGAGAGGCAGTCAGAGAGTATTACCACAGCCTTCTTCATCACAACACAAACAATATCCTGCAGCATAACTCAATCTAAGCTAGCAGGCAGCTGCACAGAACAGTCCCCCTATCAATTAATTTTGATAATAATACGTAGCATGTACAAAATATGTTTCAACTTCAAAGCACTTTTCAAACAGAGAGGGCCAAACTGGGTCTGCCCCGGTGTGGCTGTATATGACAGAAGAAGGGTAGTGGAAAAAACTGCATTACAAATACCATTCAGCAGCTCTCTTGTCTTCCTTTTTTCTCCACCCAAACTTGGAGTGATTTCACTCCTGTTTTTCCATTTTATTGGAAAATATGCAGCCACTCCAAAAACTCATCACTGTGATGTTTTCAAGGGGGTTACAGTCAAAGTCTGAGCAGAGACTTACTTGGTGTATCTGGATAATGTGTAGATTAAACTCTCACAATTTTTAATTTTTTTTTTGTTTTTCTGGTTCAAGATCAGAAAAATGCTACCAGCCTAGTGCTGGAGTGAGGTGGTGTTGCAAAATTCACCATATCTTTTTCATTTGTTCCTGGTTTCTATTTTGTTTTCCATGTAAGGATACCAGCACAGTGCACCACAGTTGAGGATTTAAGTGGAACAGCTTAAGAAATTTGTTTCCTTTCCACCCTCTCCTTTTTCCTGCCCCATTTCATGTCAAATCAACTTCAAATGTTCTAGCTAGAATAGGTGCTGATGTCAGAAACCACTTCTATTTCCTTTGATATATTGCTCCAAAAGCAGGTCTCTCTGCACCTGCTGGACAAAAAATGCGCTGTAGGGAGGATGAAGTATTTCTAATGCCATACCTGCTAAAGCCATGCTCATTAATGCTTCAATTTTCCTGTTATTGTGAGACGTGACTCATAATACATCCACATATTAATAGCAAACCCATTGACTACTAAGAGGATGATACTGTAGGGGACTATTTAATATCAGATGAAAAGTCGCAACCACGTGTAAAAAAACAAACTAAATTTCTGTCTCACAGGATGTTCTAGGGCTGTATCAGCTCTTGACATTGCTGTGCACCAGATGCCAATTGGGGGTTCACTCCTCTTTATTTCAAGTACTGACACAAGTCGGCTTCTGAAACAAGACCTTATAAGAGAGCCACAGGGAACAGTCGCTCTGTTCTCACACAAGGAGTAAAATTAGTTTCAACTCAAAAACAGAGGAAAAAAAAGCTGCTATGCTTCCCGTATCTTCAGTATCTTTCTCTCCCTCTCCTTTCTCTTGTTTTTTTTTGTTTTTGTTTTTTTTTTTTTTTTTAATTTATTTTTTATGGATATAAAGCGCATAAAGAAAAATATACTGTAGATCAGCTGCAATCATTTTGTCATTGCTGAAGGATATTATTATCTTAAAAGCATTTATGGAAGAGAATATATGATCCATATATTCATAAAATTTGTTCAAATTGGTTTAATGTTCTCAACAATATATCACACAGCTTTTTCTCTGTTAATCACATGTTTCTTGAAAACAGGACACATATATCTTTGTATTTTACCATATCCTTTGTTTAGTTTGTGTATTCTAAATATATGCCGACAAGATAATTTAACTTATTGTACCATTTTGGAATATTAAATAATGAGGATTTTTGTTATATCTGTATCTTCTGGACTTCCTTTCGATCATTTAAAATCTAACAAGAATTCTGAAAGCATGCATTTCCGGAACACTGAATTTCAAATTGTATCATCAAACTGTTTCCAATATTTTTTACATTCATGTTCTCACTGGGGAGATGCTATATTATGTCAGTGATTATTTATGTGTACAACTCTAATTCTGGAACCTTCTTTAAATGTAAACCGTTCAATCCATAGTAAGAGAACTTAAGGTATGTTTTTCAAAACCATTATAATCCCTAAAGCAGCACTGATTTGGGAAAAAAGTGCTGGCATCTGAAAAAAAAAAAATGTTTGTGAGGTTTTGACATTCTTGTTTTTTCTCTTTAAGTTCTTTCTGTTCGAATATTTACAGACTTTTTTTACATCATTTTGAGAACTGTGTTGTGACTCCTGCCTCTAAATATTTATAAAGCAGAAGAGTTTATTGCAAGTGTGATCACACTGTGAGATGAACAGAGACTTCTACAAATGCTTCTCCTTCTACAGGTATTTCTTAGTGGCTTCATGTGAGTTATTACATTGTTTACCCACAAATTTTTATGACATTTATTTTTAATTGGAACTTGATTACTATAATCACAACAGAGCATGAGGATTGCTAGGAGTTTCATCAGAACAAAACTTTCTTGGATCACACAGAGAAACAGCATATGAACCATGCATTCCCGGTGGCAAAATCTCTCGGATGAAGGAAAAATGTATGTCCCTCACTTTTCATTAAAATCGCAATTGAGTAATTATATATTTCCTCTATGAACCTGTATTTTGGATGAGTTAGTGCTGTTCATTAATTTTAAAACAGAAACAGGGCTTTTGATGCACCACAGGATGTTTTACAAAATGGTAAATATCATTTTTTGTGAAAATACAATCTAATCTGATTTAATCTAGAGGGATTTTCCTGTATAACATTTCCGGGGTCACTTAAGGCCATTTGATGTTCTTTTATCTTGGGTCATTGTTGCTTTCCCATTTCTGGTTTCCCATATTTTTGGTTGTTTATTCCTCTCACGGAGCATTTGGGAAAGTCTTTTGTATCTTTGTATAACATAGCACAGAAGGTAATAACCTGAAAGTAGCTTTAATCCTTATTTCAAATAAATTAAGATAATTTCCATTAGCTTTGACCTTAGAGCTTTTCACAAATGAGAGATGTGTTGTAAACACTTTGACTTAATGGTTTTGAGTAATTTTTTTCCTGTATATATGCCCTAACTTTAAGAACTTACAGGATGACAACCTTTCTTAAAAGTTGTGACTCTAACAGCCAAGTAGTTATAGTCATCCCAACCATCCCAAGGGTATGAGCAAAAGTTTAAACGAATAAATTCTAGAAAATATCAAAGAAATATAAATTTAGATTTCTAGTTAGCATGTCTTCACTTCAAACTGCTCCTAACTGCTTTAGAAAGTCTTAGTTTTTCAGAGTAGGACAGTAATAATATAGCTCATTAAATGCTCACATTAATTCACTCCACCACCCTATGTCCCTGTCATGTGCAGTTCAAATTTGCTCAAAAGTTAGTTGCTTTCAAAATAAGTCATCATCCTATCAGGATCTGAAGTGTGCCAACCCCACTCCAGCCCCCCTGGGGCTCCATGGCCATTGCATTTAATTTAATATAGGGAGAATCTGAATTGAATCTTGTCGTACTCCCCCCTGGGGAAAATGTGCTTCACAAATGAAATGCTGCAGACAAAAACGGAGCACATGCAAGCTTCGGAGCCGTGAGTCTTCCCAGACATTCATTTGCATATCTCCTCTCCTTCTCAGTGGGCACTGGAAACAGAGCTTTGTATTAGTCCTGAAACGAGCTGTTCCTCATTAAGTATCAGGGGTACCTAGTGGATTTTGGGCAGGCTGTTTTTGAAGACACCTTCTTTTGAAGGTGCTTTCTTTTCCCGCCTTTTTTGCTCTTGAAAACTAATAAACAAAAATTTATTACATAACGGTTCTCTAGACATTGACAGTTAAGTTACTGAGGGTTTGGAATACTGAGGATGGATGAGTAAGCAAGAGTAGCAGATGAGGTCACCACCTGTGACCTGGATTTATGACGTTCTGAGATCTGGTTTGGTTCCATAAGTTGCAGAATTTTGTGGTAAACCATATTAAAACTCTCCAGGACTCAAGGTAACCACAGAGGTGAAGATATTTTGGTTTCTTTGGCAGCGTATGGAGTTAACAACCTACTTTTTTTGCTGGTTAACCCAGTTATTGTGGGTTGCCTACTTGAATTAACATGGGCCACCAGATGTCAAAACACACCGTCATTCCATCTGACCTGGGTAAAAACCTCCCTTGCTAGCTCACATTTTAAAGCAATTCCTCAAGTTTCAACTTATGCAGATGGCAGAGTTGTTCCAAAACAGCACAAATGCTATACTTTTTTTTTTTTTTTTTTTAATAAAAATAAATTAGGTGGAGGATCTCCGTTACCAGGTCACAACCCCCAGCTCTGTGTCTGCACTGTTTCTATTTCTTTGTGCTTTACTGCATGAAGGGAGTTACACTTTGCATCAGAAGAGCTGCAAATGTGCAGACATATAGGAAAATGTGTGGGCAGGTTTCCATGGCTGCATTCAGAGATGGAGTACATAACATTGAGACTAACTTATAGCTAGGAGAGGTTATAACTAAGAAGAAAATCAACAGAGAACACAAAACCCCACTGTCTTCACCAAAACCACTTTATCCACTCGTTTACTTTTATTTCCCCTTTCCCTGAAGAATAAAAACAAATCCACCAAAGTCTTTTTTAATAAAAAAACTTCTCACCACTGCAATACTTCTCTGTGTTATTTTGGCCTAACTTTATCTCACCTCAATACTGATATTTAGAAACTGGAGGCATAGCTTAAGACAGGTGCCTGGATGCTGTCATTGTCAATGGAGAGTTCTAGCAGACCCATCCTTTTAATTTCTTCTTTTTCTTATTTCTTCAGGAAAATACCGTACGTCAAGAAAGAAAAAAATAGCAAAAAAAAAAGAAAACCATGTCATTTCAGGTTTCATTGTCTCATGTGTCGTCTTGTTAAAGTGCAACATTTGGCTAGGACTTTCTTGTCAACTTACAATTCAATGTAAAGTGACAACTGCAGCCAGACATGGTGTGAGTTCTAAAAGGATGTGTCCATCAACAGAGCTTTAAAACTGGGGGGGAGGGAGGGGGGCTGGGGGGGGAAGGTTCACAAAACAGAGTTATAGTACTTTTCCCCCTAACAATAAAACATGAATTATATTTACATTTCAAAACAATTTAAACACTTTGAGATTTTTTTTTTTGTTTTTTTTTAAATGTATTTAAAAATATTAATTGAAGCTGCATGCATCTACAATTGACATAACCTGAGACTCTTTGAAAGATTCTTCCTTTTATATCTGGGACTGACCAGTTCAAGAATGAGTTATGTATCTTGAATTTCAATAAGACATCCAGAGGTAACTCAAATAACTGTCCCCATTCTGTGCACACTAAAAGAGACCTTCTTCACTCTGAAATGAATAAATTCATATAGGTAAAAAAAAAAAAAAAAAAAAAAAATTGAAATTTCCCATTTCAAAAAGAGTAATGTAAACTTACACTGAAAGTAATGTTCTTTTTTTTTTTGACAAGTATTTCAAAATTTTATAGTATTCCAGATCAAAAGGCACCATTATCAGATCAAGCTGATACTATCAACTGTATCTTAAATTTTGCAGAACTAGTAATTTCAGTACTTTGATTACAATTTGCACTTTGTTAAACATTTGGTTAGAAAAAGAATTGGCACTGACATACAAATGTCATAAACCCCATTATTCACTGACATTCTTATAGTTTAGTTTTCCTGATAAATTAGTTCTTAAAAACCAACAACAACCTCAACAACAGAAGAAAAAAAAAAAAAAAAAAAAAAAAAGAAAACAGAAAACCAACCCACCAAAACAACAAAAACAAAGCCAAACTAATATTTCCCAATTTTGGTTAGTATTAATACAGCATGTTTGTTATGAATTTTAGCTCTGTGTTCCTCTGTAAGATAATGGTGCTTTCACATCAGGAGTTTTTCCTATCTTAAGCTACTTTGATGTTTAAATAGAAATATTTTCCTATCTTTTTGATAAAATAAACAAGTTGATCTCTTAAAATTTGACATTTTTCTCTAGACCTCAAATCATTTCAAAAGATATTGACTGACATTTTCCTCTTCTTCACTCCTCTCTTACAATGATCAACATAAAATACAAATTCAGTCTTTCCATATTTGCCTCTCCACCACCTTAGATGAAGATACAAAACTTTTTCACTTCTACTTAGAACTCAATATTTTTCTTTTAAGCAGGGACAGTAAACAGTCCTTATCTTTATGACTTCATCTAACTTTTTTAATAACTAAATCTTTTTTAAGGTCAAAGTTTTTGAGAACACAATATTCTACACCATGATATGCAATATTCCCTTATTCATAAATATGAATCACCCTGCATAATTTTGCTCCTTGGTTTATAATCTTTCCTGACCATACGGAAAATGTGGTCTACAGCATAACTAAGCATCTTCTGTGGTTATCAACCTAAATAACATAGTAACTAGTGAGAGACAGAGGAAGAATGTGTGATTAGGAGCTGCTTCTGCTGCTGTCCCTGATTTCATCTAACAGCCACGGTCCCCCCTGAAAAAACAGGTGGCTTCAAATGCTGATTGCATATAATTTTGTTTTTAATGTTACACATTTGGAATACCATGAACATAAACCTTTGATGACAAAGAAAAATATTTAAACAAACAAACAAACAACCCATCAATTCTTAATTCTAAGTGAGTCTACTAGTGCTCTCCAAAAGCCAATTAGGTATATTGAATAGCTACTGGTGTTAGACTATTCTGGTGTTTTCATGAATGCACAGAAGCTACTAATCTGCTATTGATGTCACATACTAAGAGATATGCTGAGCTGCCAAAGCATACATTCAAAAAGTTACTCAATATAGTAGTATAAAGCATATGGAGTATATTTATATACCCTCCACTATGTACTGAAGGGAAAGGTGTGCTATAAAAGACCTCATAAGCACACAGTAGAGTGTGTCACCTGCTCCTGCACTCTATATTGTTATGTCAGTGAGTGACTTTATTAGCTAGACAAGAACTGCAGGCAGGCAGTAAGTGATGTATATTAACAACTTCTCTCAATTATATCAGGTCCTGACCCTGCTCCTGTTGAATTCCATGGCAAAACTCCCACTGACACCGATTGTGTAGGCTTGGGATTGCATTTATTAGCATTTGGAGACTATCTTTAATTTTAACTGTATTTTATACGGACTTAAAGATAAGAGAACATTCATCTCGTTTCACAAAAGCGGGAAGATAATCAGTGGCTGAATTTAAGGTAGTTTCTGAAGGTCATAGCTGGAATTACTGAAGACAGAACTGAACTCACATTCTTGTTTTCTGCAGATGTTCAAAGACAGGCAGAGGTGAACTGGAGTGGGATATGTGTTTTGGAAGGGTTAGAGGACTTGTTCAGTGGAAGGTGTTGCACTTGACCTGCACAGATATTGCTGGGTTTGCAAGTGAACTCTGAATGGAATGAAGAAAAAAAAAAATTGTTTTTCAGTGTTAAAAATTGGAGATTGAGCAGAATATTGGACAAACTGACAAACTGATTAATTTATGCCCTTTTTAGGGACTTGCAATACCTTACAATTATGCACTGTGTACTCAATCCCAAGCAAGGGAAACTAGGTGATTGCAACTGATTGAGGGTGCACAGAAACCTGACTGACAGCAGACACGAGTACATAAACCTGCTTAACAAGGATATTTAATGTAAAGTGGATGTGTTTGGTTACATATAAATACTCTCTCCAGAGTTACACTTTCCTGTCAGATTTTATACTACAAAAATAAAGGGTTCACATGCAGCTACTGGCACATAAGGCACTCACAGCTGTTCTTGAAGGAAATAATTTCTATCACCAGCTGTAGTTCTCTTCCCCAGGGATGCAACCTCTACAGTTCTGTCCCTTCTCTTCTATTCACTCCTTATCAACTAAGCATTTTAAAAACCCATGGAAATTAATAAACACACTCACAATATTGTGAATAAGTGGAAATCTGAGGCTCTTCACAGGGTGGGTATCACACAGGACTTTGCTTGAGCCATAGCTTAGAGCTATTTTATTCCACATGTCCTACAGACCAGTTTTTGTTCCATCCCCAATGCGTTTCTATTCTTTCTGTTTTCCACTTTATTCATACCTCAAAAATGTTTTATTTATGAAGTCATACCTGGTCCATAAAGTCAGGACAATGGTCTTAAATATTACAGTGGTCTAGCAGAGAATGACACAAAAAAGGAAAATGAACTAATTTAAGGTGGCAGTGTGTGTCTCATAGAGTACACATACTGACCAGGAATAGACCTTTGCTCAGAGGCATAAGTAGTGTGCCACTTGAAGATGCTTTTTGATCCATTGTTGGGCATATGGGCTAGCTGTGATAGGTATATGATAGCCTTGTTTGCTCCTGATATCTGCTGGTATGCAGAAACTCATCAGTAAAGGAAGATTGGTTTGGGAGGAAAACTAAAAACAGACACAAAAGGATATGACAAAGGAACATTTATGCCCATGGAAATGCCTTGTAAATTTCAATAGGAATGAAAATACCACATTTTTGCAAAAACAAGCATGGTAGTTTCAAGCTTCAATTAAATGCCACTGCACTGAAATGCCAACACATGAATGCATTTCATGTGTGCAACTTCAGAGGCTTCAGTGGAACTTCAGCTTGTACTTAGACTTAAGCACATGCTTAAAAAGTCCATCAGTTTGGGTTCTTAATACGCAATGATATTCTTTCTGCAGTCTTTAAACTACTTATTAATTGTTATTGGTCATTTTACTTCACTCATAGTTTCACTTCTATAAAGAGAAGTATCATAAGGATTGTGCAGAAAAGTTCTGGTTTGCTACTGAAAAAATTCTACCATTTTTCTACCATTAGCATTCTTTTAAGCCTTTTTTCCTCCCTCCATTTACTATGTTATGTAGTAAAACTCATGTTATAATCTTTGTCCTTTATGTATATCATTCATCTTCAAATACTGTCCTCTGCTCAGTGTAGGTATCTTCACAAATATATTTTTACAGTCTGACCTCTCTATCTTTGCTCTCCCTTTGCTTGCAATATTTACCAAATAAAACATTTTGTGTTGTTTCTGTAAATATTGATACAAAAACCTACCTGATATGGATGCAATATAAATAGTGTTACATTTTATTAATTTGAAAAATTCTGTTTGTGTGGAACTGCTAGAAGAACAACTGTATTGTTATTTATGTCTGTATCTCTAGCTGTAGTCAGTTCTGCACAGTATTTTTAAAAGGCTGTGAAACAAATTATTCTTCTGGATACATGAGAGACTTAATTAGTGGATTAATATCACCAGTTAAATCATCTGCTCTTTGATAACTAGGTTTGAAAAAAAGAAAAATAGAAGATTTTTGTGTGTTTTCCCAAAAATTATTTGGTCCCCTTGAGTTTGAAAAAAGTGGCAACTCTGAAGCTATGTCTGAAAAACTTTCAAACAAAATTTTAGCGAAAACATTACTTCAAAACTTGGTCAAATACAAAAAAAAAAAAATCCATTTTTTGGACTGAAATTTTGTATTCCACACCAGAGGTTTTATCCACTTGTAGTTCTTAAGCATTTGTGGATGGATAAATCAAATCAAATCAAATGAAATCAAATCAAATGAAATCAAATCAAATCAAATCATCTTGGTTCATGGTCTAAATCCCCAATGTGCCTATCTTGACCTTCCCTTTTCTTGTATTCCTCCCAATCCTTGCTGATGTATTTTTATGTTATCCTTTGATTATTACTTATAACAACATATAACATGTAGTTGATATAAACAATCAGTAGCCACCAGACTAATCACCATTTTTGACAAAGATAGTTATTGCACATTTATGACAGAAATAAGAGTCCCTTCCATGCCTTTCTCAGGTGGGAACACCTGTGCTATTGCACAGGAGTATCTAGTCTGGATCTATGGCAAAGAGTAGATTTATTTAGTCATGATGGCTGTCCAATATTAAATAGATATTTAAACTCTCCTTGAACCTACTAATCTGAATATTACAATGAGCAAAATAAACTAGACCTGCTCAGTTTGCATGCACTTGAGTTTTGCATCAGTTTCTGTAAATCTATGGGCAGGAAATTGCTCTCTTCCTTTTAATACAGTTAAGCCTTTGCCAAGAACTTTCTTCTTAGAGCACCAGGGAACAGTGATATTCAGGTACCTGAGATAGTGCTCTACATTCATCATCATCTGCAGCTCTGCACTGGTTTGCCAAAGCACAGGTCACTCTGGAAGATGACCATTTAGACGAATTAGGCCCACTGTGACACAATGTAAATAAAACTGATATTCAGAAGCAATGCTGTTTAGACTTCTCTTGTTTGTTTTCACTTCTTTGCTTTGAATCACCTCCTCAATTTGGCAAATAAAAAGAATTCTATACGGGGAAGCCAATTATAAGAAACAGAAGCCATTTAATACTGCTAACAATGTTGATTCCAAAGAAAAAAAAATTGACAAAGGTGGATGGGGAAAGAAATTAAAAGAAACATAAGATATTAAAAGTATTTGCTACTTTTAATAGGAAGTGATAACATTATTTCAAGTAGCAGATTTTCTGGTCATAACAGATTTTTATGGTCATAGTTTAGGATGATCTAGATGGTATCCCAAGGTGTGACTACTATTCAAGTATTTCTGATTTCATAATTTCTTTCTTTTTTTTGGTGACAGTTTGAGAATCTACACCAAAACAAAATCTGGAGATGAATGATCCATATTTTTAGGATATTTTTTGCTCATTCACAAAGTTTAGAAAGTATTCTGGGAAATAAATTTGAGAATCATTAAACTTAGAGAAACTTTCCATGATGAGATCTTCATTAGGTGTAGAACAGCTGCAGATGTGTGCCAATTTATACCAGGTCCAGATCTGACCTCTGACATTCCTTAGGTTTTATTCACATTGTTATCCACATATTTCTACATTTATGTTTTGAGATCCATGCTTCGCTGATATCTACTTCAGACGACTTTATCTGTCAGTCACCCAGACATGGATGCAACACTCATCACTTCTATTTGAATACTTGAGCTGTACTCTCTGGCTGGATGTGAGAATTTCAACAGTCATCATTATGATCTGTGACTGAAGGCTCATATTTTAGGTGTTCTGCCTACATATCCAATATCTAGAAATATCATATGCAGTTATTTAGTTGAGTGGCAAAGGAATTCAGGGAAGCCCAGCAGGAAACCGGTAAAGGAATTGAAAAGCTTAAAAAGTTCACAGCAATGAAGGTAAGGTTCTCATACATGACAAAAAAGTGCCCCTCTTAGTTTAGGATTTAGAGTTGGGAACCCATCCTTGAGAGAACATTCAGGCAATATTAACTACTTTTTGAATGCAAGGAGGAAGAAAAGGCTCCAAGGTAGAAGACCAAATTCAAAGTGTCTGTGTCTTCTCGTTTATCATTTGTCAGAGTTGTTTAAAATTGGGAAGGGAGAATAAATAGATATTGTCTACGACCCCAATTTCCAATTAGCCATTTAGTATACTCCCACGGATATTTTAGAGTTGTTGTGTTTCCTTTAAGTTAATCAGATTTATGTGCATTTAACATGCAAAGAAGAGGGGCATGTAAGTCAACAACTGCCACACAAAACGTAAACATATATATTGAGATATACTATTATCTATCAAAAAATACTTACCTATCTCTCTCAAGAGTTTACCAGGTGATCCCAGTGGGGTTTTGACCATAATCCAGATGCTTAACAAGATTTTTTCCCTAGTCTCTCTTCATTATAAGTGAGAAAGTCCTCACATAACATAAAGACTAATTCTGTTTGTATTCAGCTATGACAAAAAGAAAAATCTTTGCTGATTAATACTGAAGTATCCTAGATCATCCCTGTTTATTTACAATGCATTGCTTTAATTTCTGTCCTCCATTTGTTCTTCTATAAGACAAAGTGGACCTTAAGATAAGCAATTAAATTCCAGCATCAGTCAAAGGTGGGCAGGGATAGTGACGTTAAAAACTCAGTTTTTAATATAAGATTAATTTGTATTTTTATTGATGTAATTTACTGGAAGTTTCAGCAGCCAGAGGAGGGGTGTTTTTGTATGTGTGTGTGGAGGCAAGTTTGAGCATGTTTACAGTAATATTTCACCATGCAAAGCTTTGATGGCTCTGAAATTTCATTCTAGTTACACTTGTTATCCCTTAAGAGTCTCAGAACAGTGATAGTTTCTTCCAAGGATTCCCTCAGTTGTGTTTTGAGATTCAGTCAGAAGAAAACAAATGTACCACGTGACCCTTGGGCCTAATTACAACAAGAACAAGCCAAAATTTGCATACCGAATACTCCTGGAATCTCAAACACTTAAAATAAAACAAAATGTTGAAATACAGGTCTGTTTCTCCCATTACTAAATTAAAAAAAACCAAAACAATCCACAACCAGATCCTTGGGTTTTTTGTGATTAAGAAAGGAGAAAAAATACACTGAGAAAGTTATTCCTTGGGAATTATTGGCTCAGATCTAACAATTATTACTTCATTATATTTTCTAAAGTTCCTCCCAAGTTCTCTGAATATCTTCTTGTTTACGTTTTATTTTTCTCCTCTTTATTTTCCTACAGAAATTGCCCTCCCTGTCAATCTATATTTAATGACTTTGGTTTCAGGTTTATTATGAATTCACATCCTTTGATTTTTTTTACAGCTGAGCTTCCAGGTTAACTCTTTGGAATATTTTTTCAGTAAACTTTGAACAACACATAGACCTTTAAGATTCCAATGGGAATTCAGCCAGTTATGCTCAGATTTTCTTTCCCTCTCCTCAGCACTGTTTTTGAGGTTTATTTGTGTGAGAGTTTTTGTTTGGCTGGTTTGTGCATTGTTTGTTTATCAGGGGGTTTTTGTTGTGTTTTGTTGCTTGTTTGCTTGTCTTTTCGTGAATATTTTCCGTTAAATGATTTTGAAATAACTCACTGCTGGAATGAGCCTGTCACAACAAGGTACACAGGAATTAAAGAAATATGCATGTGTTAGAGCATGTCCATATTTGGCAGATGTAGATGTGTGATAACCCCTCCCACAACCAGATGTGTGCATTCAGATCTGTGGAAATCAAAGAAGAAAATCTGGCACAAACTTCAACGCCCTTGAAGTATACCAGGCATGTGCCAAAATTGTCAGACTAAGCCTGCAGATCTTCAAAAGGGCTGCATTTGGCTCCACGTTCAGAAGTAGTTTACAGAGTGCCCTGCCAGCATAATGTTGGCACAGATAATATCTCTACCTTTAAATTAGTTTTAGGTAAAGACAATTTTATTTCGGCTCACAGAAACATAAAAATTGCCATAGCACACAAGGAACAGATAGATAGGGAATGAACTTTTAAAAGCAGCTGGCACCAGATGCTTCTGAGAGAGAGATGAATAGTACAATTTGGCCAAAGGCGAAATTTCTTCTTAAGTCCTTGTAGGTAGAAACTAGCTTGTGCCCTGAAGCAGATGAACTTATATCCTTTCCAAAATTATCATTTATTATTATTATTATTATCATGATTACTGGTATTTCTTACAATTATTTTTATCATTTTAACATATGTTATATTTATCAGCATACAGCCTCAGAAATGTCCAGTTATCTTCCTTTACTTTTTTGTTTCCTTTCCCCCCTGAGAGTTTGCTAATGGATGTAATACAGAAATAATGGTTATAATTTGCAGCTAGAGAATTGCACCCATTTAGGGATATTAAAGCAGTTTTTCCAAAGACTATTAAATTTAGCTTCAACACATCTATTTTGGGTTGGGTAAATATCAACATTTCATCCATAAAGGAATTAGCACAAAATGGAGACAAGGTCAGTTTTTTCAGAGTGGGATATCTAATATCTGAAGACACAAAGAGCCCATTTTCAACTTAGTTTACTTCCCTAATAAAACACCGAAGTTCTTTGAAGTTTTAGTGAGCAATGGAGCCTGGGAACCCCTGAAAATCAGCTGTCTGCTCCTGATTTCCTCTGTGTTTTTTCACTCCCATATGGTGTTTTGTAATGTCTCCTCTTTCCTGCTGATAGAAGAGTAGTTCCTGCTCTGAGGAGTTTACACTTTGAATAAACAAATGTAAAGAATTTCAGACAATAGTAAAAGGCTGAAGCTGGAACAGAGGTCCAAGAGGTATATCAATCTGGTAATCTTAACTAAATCAGTAGGTTATGAATAGAGTCAATGTCTCTGGAGTTATTCTCCAGTGATGTAATAGCTGACCTAAATATTAAAGGATCTAATCCTCCAGTTCAGCATTGTTTGAATAGTTTGTGTGACATTGGAAAATGCAGTCAAGGTTTCAGGGCTTCAAACAAATGCGTTTTTTTTTTTTCAAATTTGATGCAACTTTAGTTTGAAAAGCATTATTGTGACCACATCTTCACCCACTTCAGGATGGTGTATGGTTTAAGTTTCTAGGAGACAAGTCACAGTGACAAAAAGTGGAACTTGGGAAAAAACTAGAAAACACTTACAAATCTAACAGCATCTAATCAAGTAAGTGCATTTCTTCCTCTATTCCTGAGCAGAGGAGGAAGAAAGAGAAAACAAATGAGCAACAGTGAGTCTACCCATTCCTGCAACTCATGAAGGGGAAGAAAGCATATTGTGTATCCTGTCTCATTTATCACTGTCACCATCAGGTCCATTTCTGGAGGAGGACAGGGTCCTCCAAAGATCTCTCCCACACTTCTCACTGCCTGGTATGTATCATGCATTGTTTGCTGAGTGATTAGTGAGGCATCTGTGGATATATTAATGTGGAAGGTTGGATGTGTTTGACAAGAAGTCAATGATTCTTTCTGACATGACTTTAATAGACCCAAAGAGGTGGTCGTGGGATGATACTTCTAATGGGATATAGATATGAATGACCCAAGTTTTATGACAAAGGTCAATGATATAGATGATTAGTGTGGAGAAGATAATTTTACTGGCCTGGTAGGAGGCAACTTGCATGATTCATGGAAGGTTTTCCCACCCACACCATTATTTAGGATAGCAAAAATTTCACAGCGAACAAAAATTATGCAATTTATCATATAATAGTAATAAGTAATTAGATATTGTTGATAACTATGGGGAGAAGATGGAGAACCTTTTCTTATAATGTGTATGAACAAGGTCTCTTCTACCAGCATTTCATACCTGAAAAGGAAGTCTCTAAAGAGGAAACTCAGTTAAAAAACAGGTGCTAAGGCGTTGCATGTCGCTGCCATCCAATTTCTGTCTAGATCACCGCATCAGAAATCAAGGTATGTGTGATCCAGCTAACATTTAGTACTGACGACAGAATGAACTGAAGATTTCATGTATCAAGAAAAAAATGGATTGCAATGTGGGAGTCATCAGGTCTACCATAGCTTAAGCATCTTTCACCATGGAAACTGAGCAGGGATGGAAACACTCCTTGTCTTCAGTAAGAGCATATATGCGGTCACAGAAAGCAAAAAAAAAAAGGAAAAATTATGATACAACATAACGTATCATATCATGTTGAAAACTGTCTGCAAAGCTCCAAAAATATGAAAGTTTAAAAAAAAATTGTCAAAAAGGTGAAACATATCAGTTTTATCAATGTGAGGACTGCCTAGCTATTCCTAATTGACAGTTTCATCAATCAAAAATGTTAATCTCTTCTCACATAACTACTCTGTCATTCCAAACAGAGAACTTTTGAACTTATTAGAGTAATTAAGATGTAATGAATATAAAGCCTCTTCAGTTATCACAAGCTTTGACCATACTACATACTTATCAAAATATTTTCTTCATGTGGACCAGATTTGTACAGTTAATACAATGTATATGTTCATAAGTGTTAAAAAATTATAAGAAAGAAAATAAAAATCACACAGACCTCTTTTAACAAAAAGAAATGTGTTCATGAGGTAGAAGAGGAATAAACAGGAGAGTGGAAGTATTATCAAATTAATTTGTAGAACCTTAAAATACAGAGAATACTCCCAAAGCCTGAAAACAGTTCCTTCTTCTCACATTCTGCAAGATGTATTAATTATCTTAATACTAACACATTACCACTAGGTTAATCCTGTTTTGTGATGAGTATCAAACTCAGAACATATTGTATGATCTTTAAAGTCACACTGTGCATTCTTGGTAGGAAGCACATTTCTGATAGTCTCTCACAGCAACCATGAAAATAAATTTATTTGTGCAAACTTGCAATTTTTGTTGCAATTTGTTGTTTGCACTCAGTTACCAAGAATTATTGTTGTTTAAGTACGGTATTTTATGAAATTAAATGTCTAAATCATGTGCCAAACAGAGGAATTTACATTAGAATAGTAAAATTTCACAAAATCTTCAATGCCCAATGGAAACCTCTTGTCTACTCCTCCTTAGGATGGCGTACGTTGAACATCTTACTTGATAGGCTGCTGTTTGGAGACAGTAGTGAGGGATCTGGAGACTCCCAGTTGATGTTGTGAAGAGATGGAGGACCCATGGTCATCTTATAACAGCACTGAAACACCAAGAGGCAGTCAGCCACTGATAGCAGTTTTTTGACAAAAATAGGGGGAAAAAAGGCAAAAAAGTATAACTTCATCCTTCCCATGCCTCCTCAGTGTGTGGAAAAGGAGGATAGAATTGGGCTCCAAATAATCAGTTTTGGAAATATTATGGAAAGACTATACTCCTGGTATTTTTCCTACCCTTTCTCTTAGACTTCAGAGCAATAGGCTAACCTGCTAACACATTCCAGAAATACTGTTTAGTCTTATTTTCAAGAAGATAACTTACGAGAAGGACGTTTTGTTTTCTGACCAGAATCTGAGAAGACGCAAGAAGAAATGGGGCAAAGAAGCCCTGGACCAACTCCAGTGGAGCAGGACCTGGGGGGAAAATTACCAAATCAACTGCTCTTCTAATTGGACAAAATTTGTTAGCCAGGCTAATTTGTTAGCCAGGCTAACTTGTTAGACTTATAAAAAATGTAGAAATCCAATACCAGGTGTGCCCACAGGCCACAACTATGGAGGCACCTGGGAGCTTCCAGTAAAGACCTGCTTTTTCATCTTACCATTTTAATACAGTTGAGAGGGTTTGTCCTTTGATATGCCCAACAGATATTAATAAGCCTATTAATATGCCTAACAGATATTGATAATTCTAACAGATATTAAATTTATCCATGCCAACATTGACCTGACGCAAAGAAATACAACGTACACACATAAGCACAAGGACAATGGTTCACTCCTTGTGTGTTGTGAAATTCTTGTTGCATGAGCATTTCAGCACTCTCCTTGTTCTGGCCAATTTTTGCAGCAGCCTCGAGGGTCATGGGCAGGACTCTGGACCATTTGCAGAGAGCAGAAAAGGGGGTGGGTTTTCCAGTTTTGCCAGGGTGTGCTGTGGTGTAGTGCTGGGTTCCTGTCATTCTCCTATCTTGCACACTCTGCTATGAGTATTGTTCTTGTGGTTTTCATTTTCTTATTTCATTGCTAATAAAGTGTTACAATAAATTTTAATAAATTCATGTCTAAAAAATTGTACATATCTCAACCAGTGATCTTCATCTTTTTGTGCCTCCAGTTCTCACACAGATTCCTGGTTTTACTCTGCATGCTGAGAGTATGAGGTACAGGAGAACCTAAACCACAGTTAGAAGCTATGAGTGGTGGTAGAACTTAATACTACATAAATAGATCTAAACCTGTGAACCTACTTATTGAACTTAATTTCATATAGGGTAGTATTGTTTCTTACAGGCACACTGCCACGGAATTATATTTTTTTTAATTATAGAATAACTTCCATTTAAATTAATAAAATAATTATAAACAAGCAAAGCACAAAACATAAGGTACAAACAAAATGCTGATACTACCAATTATGCTGCTGAAAATGGTGTATACTTTACTTTCTAATACCCGAGACTGCTCGATCTGCTATAGCACAAGAAACGGCATCTCCAGAAAACCACATCATTTTTCCAGATAATCAAAGACCTGATCTGAAAAAGAAAATGGACCTTTCAAGGATGTGTCTTTCCTGCTATTGAACAAGTTGCCTCAGTAACAGGACTAAAATCCTTGTCATATTCTCTCTTTAAAGAAAAGAAACATGATCAAACTGATAAAGTGATGTATTTTATGAATAATACATTGCTCAAGGGCTTCAATCTACATTATATACTACATAACCATAATTTGTAATGTTTACTTAAACAGTGGCTCTCAACAAAACACTTAGAATCACTTAGCATCTTGTCCCTGAGCAGTTTGCATTAGAAATCTGGACTGCTTAATTTCATTGTGCTAAAGGCATTAACACAAGAGAAGGGAAAAAAAAGTCACAAAAACCAACTCTCATCTCGGACTAAAAGAGGAGAAAAATGTCTCTCCAACACAATCTCAAAAGCATATTCTGTCTGAAGTCACCATACCACATAGGATTGAATTCTCTTATAACTGTGCAGAACTAAACAATCATATTGTTACATATGCTAGGAAATGTCCAACCCAGGACAGGCCCTTTAATCTTCAGAACCTTGATTTTTTGTCTCCCTGTTATACAGACTGTGAGTTCCCCCCCCCCCATTTAAAATGAATTAACGAACACCAAACCCACTTTTAGGCTGTTTCATCAATGGAGTCTAAAGGGATATAAAGCAAGGAGATTTTCTTTGGCTGGAATCCAGATACTAATGGTGTTAAAATGCCTTCTCACTCCATTTAAGCAAGTATTTAGGTCAAGCAGACAAACAAATTTCAGAGGATGTTTAAATAAACACTCTATTTAATGTTGCCTTGGAACCTGCATGTTTTGGTTGTCTAGCTGGGCAAAATATCAGCTAGTTAGGAGACATAAAAGTAATGGTGACTGCTTGGTTTGAAAAGAAATAAAAATAACATCAGAGTTGTTATGCAGCAATTAATTTTATAGAAATATATTAGGTATTCATGAATATTCTTCCACATGCCTCTAAAAATACAAGGTTTTTTAAAAGACAATAGATCAAAAATGATCAAAAGGAAAGCTATTTAAAATTAAACTTACTAATAGGCTGGTGGAGCTCAGTGGCACAAAATATTATTAATCCAAAAATGCATTAAACATGAGGCTAGCTTTTCTAAAGAAATGCACTTCTCCAAAACCCAGCAAAGAAAATATATATTAAACAAGAAAAAAAGAAAAAAAAAAAAAAGGAAAAATATATTAACATCACTGTTTTAGAATTTAAACAAGTAACTGATACAGTTAGGAGAAACTCTCATAATGATAAGGATCTTTATAATTTTCTAACTCATTCTCTTTTAATAGATTCAGAGACTAGTTGGTAACATCATTCTGTTAGAGATATGTTCTAATCAATAGTAATTGAGATGGTTTGGATAGCTTCAGTGATGTGCTTCCGTGGAAAACGCCTTATTAGAGTTGATCAGAATGCAGAATTTCTGCTCATCAAAAATCCTTATGTTTTGACAGCTCTTTTAATCTTGAAATGAAATGAAAGGTCAAAATAACCCAATCCTATGAAGAACAAAAATTTTCACAGTAATTTAATTTGAAATCACTGAACTGTTTTATTTTAATGTCGAGCTAACCTCTCTGTTGACTCGAATCCCTTCTTTCAGGAAATTTCTTGCCATTAAAGCTGTGACACATCAGCCACAGCACCACAGGGCTTTATTGTCTCTTCCATCACAGTACATAAAGTGTGCCTCAGAAATAAACTCCATTTTTTTAATAAAAGAATGAAGAGGATAAATAAATACTGTCTATTTATTTATGTATCCACACATTTAGTGGATCTTGGTTTGTGCAGTATTTCTAAGAATTAAAAAACCTGCAAATTAAAGGGTCAAACATCAAAATGGACAATATTGAGTGAGTTCCTATAGCAATACTCTTACTGTCCAACACTTATATATCTTTTACCCCAAACTACCTCCTAACTTTTATAGAAGAATAAACTTGAACTTTTATTGTAGAATGAATAAATCTGTCAAACCATATAGGTTGTGCTGTGACTTAAGTTTTGGTGTTTATTTGCTATTTTAATTTAGAGATTTGTCCTAGGAAGATCCTGCTGAATCCACAAAATAGAAAAAATACTAAGCAAGAAAGAATTCATATTTGCCTTAAAAGAAAGTGGAAACATACTAAAATAGTGATCACAGGTTGCACATAAGCATTTATAACACTGTGATGCTGATATTTGACATCACTCTAACACAGGAAAGACCATATTTTTAACAAAGCAAAGCATAAATATTTAAATGTGTAACCAACAAAGGGCCAAAAAAGGCCTGTAGGATAGTTATATATGCAACATAAAGGTTCAGGCAGTGTAATCACTAAGAGCTATGAATGTAGAATAAGCAGAAAAGTTGCCTGGCAGAATGAGACCAAGTCTTGCTCCTAAATTTTAAGGAATGTTGGATGAAGATTAGATCCCTCTTTCCATTTCCTTTAGAGTGTGCAGAGTACAACACCAAAAAGGAGCAGGAAAAGACGGGAAAGAATTAGCCACCCACTCCACTTGTGGCTTCCTGTGTCAATGAACTACTGAGCCTGATCACGTCAATCACAGTGGCTATGCCTATCAAGGAGCACAGCAGTAATTATGAGGAATCATACCTGTATCCCAAGAGCAGTGGTCTGTTTGAGTGTCTGGGCTCCAATGGGAAGTGAAATGACCACTGTCAAAGCTGCTTAAAGATTTGAAATATCACTGTCCAGAGATAAAATGAATAGTGAGATAATAGAATTTAAAAATACAGTGGAAAGCAATAATATGATTAATATTTTAAGTCTTTTTACCGGTAATATTATGTCACATTTATAAACGCCCTTTAAGTTTTTTCCATTTAAAGTTGTTAACTGTTGTTATTCCCAGTTTATTGATAGCTGAGACATGGAGCAATAAAATAACTCATCTAGGGTTTCTACTTGGCCATAGGTTAGTCTTCAAAGAAAATATATGGTTTCTAATATTCAATCCCCTGTTCAATCATTTGGGCCATAAAATTGAAGATACTACAGTGGTCATTATTGTGACCCCTGATCCCTTTCTATGTTATTAGTCATTTAAAAGTAGTTTTGTAATAAGAACACTATAGGAAGAGAAGAGCCGTTGACCCAGAAGGTAATGACCTACTCTCAGCAAAGACTATCTTTTGTCTGGATATTTTTATGCTAGTTATCTGTACAAGTTTCTGGAAACTATCACATTCTGTCACACTTGCAAGATATTATAGGGTTGGGAATCATGAGCTGACAATCCCAGCTAGTGATATGAAGTTGAGCAATTTATTCTAAGCTTGTTCAGGAGCTTACACATCTGTATGGAACATGGCTCTCAGGAGCAAGTGATGAGTGAGAGTTTTAAATGTGCCCAGAATTAATTTCTATTTCATGACTGAAATATTCTACTCACCTAAATTATTCTATAACTGCATTTGATCATGCAGCTCCTAGACTAAGGTTCATTTATGCTAAGGTTAGTACACTGATGAGTTAAATTGCTTAAAAGTTGGTAGCATCAAAATTTATTCTCTTTCCTTTGTTGAACATTTCTATTTTAAGCAGTTGAAACTTGGTGGGGGAAAAGTCAGAAGTCCAGCATGGATGGGATAGCCTTAAACCAAGAAAAAATCCCACACTTATCTGACATCAACACTAAAAGACTATTAACGAAAAACAATTTTATGGCAATTCTGCTCATAGTCAGATGTGACTTAAGGGCTGAAAATCAGACATAGTAGGGACAAATTGAAGTTCAGATGTGTCTGAGATAAATTCTTTTGAAAATCAGGAGAAGTCATATAGGGCCAAAGGATGAGTATCAAAGAAGAAAGACGAATCACCAATGCTGTCTGACAGCAGTTCAGTGAGGCACAGTCAGCTCTGCAGAAAAGACCTCAAAAGACCTAAAAATGCTTATGCTCATTTGACAGTGATACTGAACACTGCTGCCTGATACAGAACACAGAACAACACATACCTCACCTTCATACTGTGGTGAAGCCACCAAATGTTAAAAGGTAGCCCCACTCACCTAACTTTCGATATTAAATGGGTAACATTTTAATTGTCATCCAGTTACTGAGAAAAATATGCATCGTCTAAAGGACATGTCCACCTTATTTTAAAGAATGTCTGATGGATTATTCTTGGAAACTGGCTATTTCTTGCTGCTACCTTTAAAGCCAAACCAGAGTAGACAGCTTTGGTTAAAATGCCTAATTTTTTAAGTGTATGAATAGCATTAATGAACCTCAAAGATACTTTCTTGACTGCTCTCAATGTTCCTGAAAGTTTTGTGACTTTCTAAACACTGAAGGAAAGGGGAAAGGCAATTTTGTCCTCATTTGTTTATGGAGAATATCAGTCATTCAAAATCACAATTACAGATAAAAATGTGCAGTATGTTACTGCAAGTACAGTACTGTAATAGAAAAGTCAAAATGTGATTTTAAATTTGAGTAGCCAACACCAAATACATTTTAAGAACAAAAATTTCTAGGGCTGCCAGCAACCCAAGCTGTAACTATTGTTCATCACCCTTTTATGGAAAATTCACAAAATTACTCATTTGTGGATCTCTTAAAAGTTTAAATTGCAATTTTAGAGAAGATGAGTTCCCCTCTTATTTCTAGGGGGGCCAAATTTGCACCCATGAAGTGCAAGAGAAACTATTTTGCCCAATAGGTCTTGAAATTTGGGTTGTTTATCCCTGTAAAGCTTTTAGCAGTTAAGATAATTTAAATCTAAAGGGACTTGATGTGCACCCAGTTTACTAAATGGTGTTAGCCTGAGGGTACCATGAAAAGTAGGATGAAAAATGGCCTGTATGTATTTGTAAATATGCCATATTTAAATATTCATAACAATAAATCTTGTTTCTTTTGAGACTTCGCTGTCTATCCTTTCTTGATGAATTTTATAGGCTTGCTAACTTTGATGCTTCCAGATTCAGCCATTTGGAGTTAGCCAAGCACATAAATCCCAAATGGAACATATGGAAACATCACTGTACTTTTTCTTACATACCTTGCTCAGAATTGGCTGAACTGAGGTGACTCAAACATTTCAGACAAAGAAACACCATTGGCCTGAGACCAAGACTAAAAGATGCAAGAGTATAGAGCACATGTTGGAAAAACTGTGCACATGTTGTGTTACAGAATAAATATGTGAGACTTGACTCCTTTAATCACTCTTCTGAATGACAAATTCATTGATGCTACACTCTATTCATACAGCTGCACCTAGGATTAATCATTATCAAACTAAATCAATAAAATCAGTGGGATAGTTGAAGGAATATAGGCCTAGCCATGACTAATGAGACATTGGAGAAGAAAAGAATTCACTTGAAAAGTTGGACATTTGAATATAGTTTCACCAAGAGCTGGAGTTCAGAGAAGAAACAGATTCAGATATCTAAAGCATTCAAAACAGATTTCATTAATACAGGTTGTATTTAGCAGTTAGATTCTACAGAAATGTGATAAAAGAAAACTTTTTCACGACATTAATATAATATATTTATTCTTGTTGCTTTAATTAGGAAAAATAGTAGTTCCTATAGGAAAAAAAAAATCAGGGAAGCAACAATTATTTTAAAACATCAGGAAAAAAAAAGGAAGAAAATATTCCATTAAAGGAGATAGAAGAAAGCACATTGAAAAAGCACTCAGACTTCAGGATTGGTCATGACTAGATAGCAGTAAAGTTTTGTCAGTGCTGTCAGTTCTTGGACTGAGGACAACTGCTTCAGCTATGTAAACATACCACAGACTTCAGAAGCCCAGAAAGTCCCAAATGTTAATACAGCAAAGTATAAACAAGGAGATTGACTTTTTTCATGTGGAAATGATCAATAATATTTTGATAGATTCACTAAAAAGGGAAAAAACCACTTCCAGCAATAATCAGAGCTATTACTCATCATGAAGATCCTTGTGGTGTTCAACCCAGTTGTCTGCACATCCTAACCACTGCTATGGATAAAATCAAAAGTAGCAATGTTTTCTGTCTAATTTACTAACCTCAGTGCAGCAGCTTACCTCTTTCACTAATTCACCATGAATAGGGAAGGTGGATTTCTGTGTGATTCCTAAATTTGTCAGTCAGGTTTATTTCTGATACTCTTTCAAAATCTCCTGTAAAGTTACATGTGTCATACTTGAACTCTGTGTATATGTGAATATGAATCAAGGGGGTTACTTCATAATGTGTCTAACTTCTGGGTTTTACATGAGAGAGCTAGTAAGATATAATCACTGAGGAGCTTAATGAGGGAACCAGCTGTGAGAGATCATTACTGTAGTGACCTGCTGCATGAGGTTATAGAGAGAGAGCAAGACAAAGAACTTTCATCCTATTTAACTGCAGTTATAGAAGAAAGAAACAATTTATGTATTTGCTGCCTTTTTAGAGCATCTGTCTGGTTTTAAAAAATAATGAGGCTTGCCAAAGATACTGAGGGGTTTTTTGGGCTCATTTTTGGTTGTTTTTCTAGTTTGTTTTTTTAAGGTAGAAATATTAAAAAAGGCAATGAAGAAGGGTTCAGTCCTTGATCACTCATAATGAACAAATAAGAACATCTAACGGGAGTTCCGTGCTCATTTTTTTTGTGAAAGCAATATGAAATGTTAGTACTTTTAGGAGTTATCACACAACATTATCCTAAAAGGGAAGTGTGTTACGATCATCAGAGTGCTTGCAAAATGTGGGAAATAGAGGGTCAAAGTTTGTGCAAGACCCAACCATATTTACATTTTTTTTTTACTTGTTAGTTTTTCTATATAGACTTTACAGTTTGTTGTTTTCTACTGGTTTGAAAGAATAATTCACTGTCAGTTGTCTTACAACTGTTTTATAATTTGTAGCTTAAAAAGGTCAGTCGCACAAAATATTCTGTTTTCTGTTAGGCTAGCAGTGAGTTGTTATTTCTTCTATATATCCACTTGAAAAACACAGAAATATGTTCTAAGCCTGATAGTTTAAATCCACTCAATTCTTCTATATAATTCCTCATAATTCCACATACAGCCAAGACTGGGGAGATAACTCAGGCAATATTTTCAAAAGTCAATATTGTATTAGCAGCTATGTCTCAGTTAAAAGAAAAAGAAAAAAAATGTGGGTATTCCCTAGATGAGGGAAGAAACTACCCACTACTGTTCATTATCTGTTTATTGCTTGATTTCCTACCTAGAGGTAGTTCATGTGAGAGCATTGTTCAGTCAGGGTTTGAACTATACTGTTAATGTATTCAGGGCACTTAGAGATGCAAATAATTTTGTTGGCTTAATAGAGGCTCCATGGAAAAAATATATAAATGTGTACAAATACACTGGTGTGCTGGATTTTCCAATTTCTAACCTCACCTTCTCTGTTTGGAGAATAAAAGGCTAGATACAGGATTCAGCTTGCTATCTGAGATCAAAACTTTAGGTGTTGAGTGATGTGACCTCCTGAAATAACTGTATTTTCTATAAAGTCAATTTAAAGGCTGCTTCTGTCCACCTTACGTAGTTGCCTGAAGCTATTCAGGCAATAACTGTTTCTGTAAGCATTCAGAGATAATAAACCTCCTCCACTGCTCAAAGAATGAGGTTTTGTGCTAAAATGAAAAATTAAATACAGGAAATGATAATATTTTTTCCATACGGGACATAAGTTCAAATTTTTGCACATAAGGAATGATAAAAACATGAGGAATAAGACTTTTTAATAGATAAAATATGCCTTCAATTAGATCTGAAAAGGAAACAAACTTCCCAGCTTTCAAGATTTCCGAGAGAAAAGAACACAAAAGTATATGGATAATCTGATACTCCTCTCTTTACACCTGATTTTTTACTAAAAAATTAACAAATTAACAAATTAACAAATAGGCCCCTTGAAAATAAAGCAATGCCAAATCATTTATTTCAGAACAGAATAACCTAAGTTCAAGTTTTATTTTCTCTATACTTAAAATATACATCATGTAGCAACTCAAAAAGGGGAATTGAGTTATTGTCAAGCAAACTTTTTCAGTGAAGTGAGGAACAGAACTTGCTTAGGATGCAGAAGAAAAAACTTCCAACCAGTGATCATGATGAGGCACAAATATTTTTGCCACATGATGTTGGTGTCACAATCACTTAGACATTGGATAGTGTTGATTATATTCAAGTATATCCAAAGACTGCTCTTGCTAATATTCAGGAGCAGAAATAAACTCAGGCTTCAAGAATGCCAGATAAATTTTTTGTTATTTGTTGCTGTGGATATAAAAGTGGTTTGGATTTTGGACAGGGGATGTGAGAGTGAATTAAGTATATCATGATTTACATTCATGTATGAAAGGGCATCTTCTTCCTTTTAATGGAATCAGAAGAGCAATTGACCTGAAATGCATTAATGTGTCAGGTGTGAAATGTTTGCAAACTAGGAGTTTGACATTAGATACATTAAAACATTAGCAAAAAATCACACTTCTTTCCCAGACTGCTGAAAAATCAAACAAGGCTGATTCTGTTGGTATTATAGAAGATATGCTCATATATTTAACATAATGATGAGAAGGCATATAAATGATGGACAGAGTTTGTAAATGCTTATGTAACAGACAATGAAATTGAATGAAAAAAAAACCAAGCAAGTTTAACTATCTTATACGGTATCCTTTAGGTAAAAGAGTAACTCTACTCCCTGTGAAACTGATTTTATTTTATCTTGTTACTCCTTAGCCAGAAGGAAAATCAACAAAATGAAAATTTAGGCTGTGGATTTTAGAAATTAAAATTAAATAATACTAATAGAGGTTGACTGACTTCAAGTTTCTGGGGTTTACGGTGCAAGTGAGCAATGTCTTCTACAAAAACCTTAAATAATATTTTAAAATGCACATTTAATGAGGGAAAGAATATTTAACTGGCCAACCATTATCTATAAGTTCACAGTTTGCTGGATAATGACTGTTAATATCACATTAACCCATATTATTGACAGACAGAGGATCCCGGATCGTATGCTAGGAAAAGAGACAATTGAATTCTCACATTACATGGCTGTGCTTCTTGTTTTGTTTTTCTTTACGTATACTTCATGCATACTTTGATGACAAAATATAAACTAAATTGACGTGCATTAATATGTGGACGCACCAAATGGCTTTGAAAACTTACTTCTAAGAAAAGGTTCCTCATGATATTAAGAGAGCATTATCCAGACTCTTATATTTTCCCAAGAAATTTGCTTCACTTTGACTAATTATACTTTTTTATTTTCTAAAATTAAAAATGCATTGTAGAAATACTCCTGGCCCATTCTGTAGTCTGCTCAGTAGGAGTGTAACGAACATCTCTAGACTACCTGAAGGAAAACCGGACTATATGATGATGTCTCACTTTCCCTATATCCAGCATCTTGGGAAAGGCTGTTTTATGCATATTTTTTCATAGACTTATTTATTTTTTTTTTTTATTTAAGTGAATATAAAAATTTGACTTCATGCCATGCTATCCAGCCTGGCTTCTCTTAGACAGATAGAACAATGTTGGTGTTCACAGGGAGAGGAAGAGGGGGCAGGATAGGGGAATGCTGAAGAAATGGGGGTCTGGAGGGAAGAAAAAGGTCCTGCTGCTTGGTAGGCAGCCCTGCTGGGAAATCTCAAATCAAATTCTTTTGAAAAGTAGTGTTATTAAAAGTAACTTTAATCCTTCCAGCCAGACGACTCATAAAAGCATACAATTAAGTCAAACAAATGACAAGAGAACTCTCTCTCCTACCTGTTTCCCCCTTCAGAGAGTAATTATTGCAGGGTAGTCTTGTCTCGTTTTGTGCAAACAGCAGTGGAGTGCTTGAATGAGGCGCCAGCTTCCCCCTCCCCAGCCCAACCCCTCCTGTCCACTCCTACCAACACCAGCCTGGCTAACGTACGCAGTCAGTAGCAAAGTGGGGAATTTCAATATTTCCTCTTTGTGCAAGGTTAATTGAAAATCAAAAAGTCACTTTTAGAATGTCATATTAGAACTGTTAGAGCATCAATTTTCTTCAGTTTCCTGTCACTGCAGGAGAGCAGAAGAGGTAGAGGTATGCATTTGGATGGGAATTAATAAGGGAAGGAAGGAACAGAGAAAGGAAGGAAGGAAGGAAGGAAGGGAGGGAGGGAGGGAAGAAGGGAGGAAGGGAGGAAGGGAGGAAGGGAGGAAGGGAGGAAGGGAGGAAGGGAGGAAGGGAGGAAGGGAGGAAGGAAGGGAGGAAGGAAGGAAGGGAGGAAGGAAGGAAGGAAGGAAGGAAGGAAGGAAGGAAGGAAGGAAGGAAGGAAGGAAGGAAGGAAGGAAGGAAGGAAGGAAGGAAGGAAGGAAGGAAGGAAGGAAGGAAGGAAGGAAGGAAGGAAGGAAGGAAGGAAGGAAGGAAGGAAGGAAGGAAGGAAGGAAGGAAGGAAGGAAGGAAGGAAGGGAGGAAGGAAGGAAGGGAGGAAGGGAGGGAGGGAGGGAGGGAGGGAGGGAGGGAGGGAGGGAGGGAGGGAGGGATTTTTTTTAAATTTCAGGTAAAGTTAACTTCAAGCAAAGGTTTCTTTCAGAAAGTGTCCTGGTGCTTCTTTTATATTTTATTTTAATTATTTCATTTTATTGTATTTTATTTTATTTTATTTTATTTTATTTTATTTTATTTTATTTTATTTTATTGTATTTTATTGTATTGTATTTTATTTGGTTGGTTGGTTTGGTTTTTGTTTTGTTTTGCCTTGATATTTTCTAATTTGGGACCAGATTTTAAAGTACAGTAAGCAACGATGTGTCATGGTAAACAATTCAACAGGCAAACAAAGCAAACGTAAAATATTTAGCACTCATTGCTTCCTGTCCATGGTTGTTTCCTGCTGTAATCAGCAAGCAGAGGAGAATGATAAATCTAGGTCTCTACAAGTTTCAAAAGGGACTCAAGAAATTAAGGGGAACTCTCATTCTATTTTCCTCCTATAAAAAAATTTCTGAAACCTTAGTGATGTTTTCTTTTTTGGTGATAAATTGTTCAGGTCTCAGAACTGTAGACATATTTTAAGGAGCTTTGTTCACCTGGGGTCTCTATTGGAGGTTTTATGTGCTGTTGACACAGAAATAATTAATTATAATTTAATGGCAAAATATATAGTAGTGAAAGCCATCTTTGTGAAGTGGGCATACCAATTTATATATCCAATATAAATATTTCAAATAAATTCTGAACCATCTTGAAAGCTGTGAGTGTCACTATACTAGTGGGGATCACTCTACTCTGAAAGCTATGGGTGAATTCAAACAGCTTCCTGTTCTTCATATGGAGTAAAAATTAAACAATTGGTGGCAATATTAAAAGAAAAAAAAAGATAATAAAAAGATAATACTTTCACACCACGTCTTTGTGAAGTCAAGCTTCTGTCATTTCCTGAATTCAGGTATTTTGCACCATCCTACCTTTACACTGAAAGTTACATGAAAGATTTTTTGGTTTTGGTTTGTGATTGAACAGTGTTTAATACAATAAGAAAAAAAAAAAACAACAAACACTCTAAATATTATTTCACAATGTAACTTCTGCTGCAACTCAAATTGTCTGAATTCTTTTCACCACTTTCTTTCAACAAAACCTGGATAAGGTTTTTGAAGAAGTTTAGTGAAAATAATCCTCTCCTGCATGTTGTGAATTTCCCTAGAGTGCAAGACTTTTAAAGATGAGAATCTGTGTCCTAATCTAAATCTTATTAATAGCAATTGAACTCTTGCTACTGAAGTTTAGAACTGCTCTCTAGCAAATACTTTTTTATCCTAACTCTTTACCAAATCTTTCTCATATATTTAATGTAGATTGACAATAAAAAATTCTGTGCAGAGAAAGATTCAGGCCAAGATTCTCACATGAGGTTTTAATTTCTGCACGTTATATCTCCCCTCCAATTTGCATTCCCCTCAATGCCTACATTAAGGTTTTCATACTGTTGTGCTTTACCCATCAAACAAATTTTATTTGTTCACTCTCACAGTTGTTTTTGTTGCTGTTGCTGTATTCAAAGTAGGCGTTTAATCCATCCAGGCTTGCCATCACTAGTGTCAAACGCCTCTGCTTAAGCTGTGTGAATGCTCAGTCATGCCAAACTTGAAGCTTTCAGCCCGTTGCTGAAACCAGCTGTGACCCATTACTAAAGGAGAAGCACTTGCTCCCAAGACTGCTGACTGCATGGAGCATATACATCCTTTCTAAGGTTTGTCAGGGCAGCAACAGGGTTGCGGCTTTCTTTTTTTTTACCTTTTTTTTTTTTAAAAAAAACCTTTTTAATTTTGTGTAGACAGTTCTAAAAGCAGCTTCCTAGGGGCTGTCTGATCACACAATCCTCTTAGTCTTTCTTACTCTGTAGGAGGGCCATCATATTTCCTGCTCTCAGTCAGTAGCTGGCTTTTCTCTCTCCCCTTTGTGTAATGACTGGAGTCAAAAGGCCAGCACCTCACCCACCTCCAGAGATGATGTTATGAATCAAACTTTAAAATAAGATTTTTTTGCTATCTCTTTTCTTTCAGGTCACACTTTTCAGGCAAAATCTCAATTCAATTCTACTCATTAGAAATATTTAAAATAATGACTTTCCAGTTATTATCTTGGTCCAAAAAAAAATTCATTTATTTTCTGCAAATGGAAAAATAAGTCCTTTCATTTCAGCCTAATTTCTGCATTCAGTTGTGACACAGTTCCCAGTTGTTACTTCTGCTTTAGTGCAGCTTTCTACATAGCAGCACCATGAAAGTCTTCATCTGGCATGAAATATACAATGTTTCTGATACTTAAAAACAAATCAGATAAACTTTTGCACTGAAAAACTTGCATAAAGAAGGTGCAGGTGGTGGCTATAGGACTGCTACATTACCATTAAATTATAGAGAGGGAACTAAATAACATATCTCAACTCTCAGCCCAGGAAAAGAGCTCTGGCTGTGTATATATTTTGCACTTTTGCTGTGTCATTGAACCCAGGAAGAATACATTTGAAAAGCTAGCGTACACTAGATTGATAGCATTTTTCATATTACTCTACCTCTCATGTTATACTACTTATGCTAAAGGTAAGGACAGTTTTTTTTATTTTTTTTAAGGTTGTCACACATTAACCAAACTTTGCAGTAGATGTTGAGAATTGCGACATCATTGAAAAACAGGAGACTTTAGTGACAAGAAGGAGTGGAAATGAAAGTTTCTGTTGTTCATGGAGGCAGCGAGGATGGGCAAGATCTTCACATATGCGTTGATCTCAACACAACCATGAGATACCTGCCTGGTCCAGCCATGAAAATCCAAAGCTTTGCAATGGATCAGCTTATATTTTTTCACTTCATACAAAAACCGATTTTTTAATATTGAAGTACAAGGCACTGATAAGATCTTATTAGGAATACTTTGAGCAATCCCTCGTGTTTCTGGGTTTTGTCAAGGGACTTAAGCTGGAAGAGGTGTAGAAGGGGCTAGAAGTGTTTTCAGAGGGATAGAATGGAACAGATGCATAAAGTACAATTTCTGAGTACATGTCAAGATAGAAAGATAATTTAAGGTGAAAATAAGTAACAAAAACGAAAAAGTTAAGAATTGGAGATGACTGAAAGGAGATCAAAATTTTTAAGGTTTCTACTTATCTAGTAGTAATAGCAATAAAAGTACTAGTATTAGCAGCATAGGACAAAGAGCCTGCTTTGATTTTGATGGAAACCAATACGGAATTGTCTCATAATTCCCAAAATTGTTTGTGTCTTGTGAGTTCCTGAGCATTTTTTGTGTCTGAGAAAAGTCTGAGTCTTTAATTATTTTCACATTTTTTATATTTTGTGAGTGACAAACCTCAGGACCCTTGTTGTTTGCCTAGCAGGGCCTAAAAAGATTTCCTCCTTCATAGTTCACTCATTAATAACATGTTTTCTTTTGTTTCTTACTTTCTTGTGATACGTTGGAAACAGGGTCCAGGAAGAGTGCATCACAGGTTTTAGTGTTTTGTTTTTTTTTTTTTTTTTAATTTCTCAGATGTTTGCTTTACATACCTATAAGTTGTACCTAAAGTAAACTAATTTTAAGACTTTTGTGTCAGGAATAATTTGCCAGGTGGGCCAGATTGTTTTGGATTTGTGTGGTAAGGGTTTGACTTTCCTTGTAGCATGGGTTCATATCCTCAGATACCTAAAATTTTACTAAACTTATTCTTTTAGTAGGGAACATTTTATTGAAGATCTTGGACACTGTAAGTGCCTACAATCTCTCTTGCTATATTTCTGAGCTGATTAGGAATTTTGCCTTCAGTCTGTTATTCAGTCTGCCTCCAAAATGTCCATAGTAGGCTTCTTCTCACATGCTCAACATCTAGAGAGACACAGAGATGTTTCGGGTGAAGATTTACTGTCCTCTCACTTTGAGGGTACCTATTGGTATTCAAGAGCCTCCTGCAGGGGTAGAAAGAGGGGAGGTTATTTCTAAATTAATTTTTGTCCTGCTGACATCTTAACATGGAGAAGTGCCACAGTAACAAGCACAACTCATGTCATTTATTCAAGTCTCTTGAAGGGTCCTCAACCTATGTGAAAATCCATTTTTTTTTACCTGGAAAGGACAATCAGAAACTCATAAATCTCCAGGCTAAGTGATCTGGACCTCTAACTCCTCAGTAGGTTGTTAATATAAAAGACATAATCTGTTTATCTGGTAGGTGCTCAGTCTGCAACAATGGAGGAAAAAAATCTGTTTGGTAAATATGGAGATCCTGAATGAAATGGTTTTGGGTATGGTTTGTTGGCTTTTGTTTCGGTCTTTTTACTCATGATTGTGGAGGTTGCTGGGTTTTTGTGTTGCATTCACTTGGACACAAGGCCAGCCAAAACAGACCTTGAGTCTATACTGAAAAATCATCTTGAGTCCCTGATTGCCTCAAAAATGCAATTATTCCTCAGTACACTCACTTTAAGGTGGTAGGATGGCTGTAACTTAATTTCTTAGTGATAAGTATAAGCCTGGCAAAACATAAATTGCCCTCTGGACATATAAATAGTTACACATTTTATACATTTGTACACTTTTGCAACAAAACTTGACTGCCAGAAATAGGGTCCTTGGGAGTCAGAAGCAGTAGATATACATACAATATAGCAAAACAAGATGTTTCTACAGGAAGCACCACTCCAAGAAGTCTATTATTGAAATAACAGGACTGAACACAATGCCAAGGGCCTTTTTTGTGAATAAAACATATTTACAAGAACTTTCTAGAGTTACTCCAACAAACCTGTTTGGGTTTTTTTAAATTCTTTTTGAGGCTTCTGTTTGCCTTTTTTGTTGTTGTTGCTTTTGTTTGTTTTTCTGTCTGGTGATTTTTTGTTTGATTTTGTGTTTGTTTGCTTGAGGTTGAATTTGTTGTTGTTGTTGTTGTTGTTGCGGGGCAGGGGGTGGTTTGGGTTTTTGGATTTTTGTGGCTTTTTTTGTCCTAGACATGTATTGAACAGCTTGCCAGTGTGCAAGTGTGTTTCTCACTCTCATTTTCTCATACAAAAAAATAAATCAAAACCAGGGCCCCATAGAATTCCTTCCCCTTGCAATAAAGTAGGTAAGTTTAAATACTGATGGTGGAAGTTGATAATCTTAGGGGACCACCAAATTAAAAAGGACGTTAGGTTTGTACACTGACAGTTTAAAGGTCTAATTGAAATAATGTTAGCTTAGTGTTTATGTTAGAGGCTTGGACACTGAGGTTTAATGTCATGTATGCCAAGATGGTGAAGGTGTTGGTAATTTTTAAATAATTGTAAATATTTTTGTCTGAGATAATTTCCAGATATTGTTTCCTGAATTCAAGTATTCCACTATATTCAGAGATTACTCACCTTGGGATTTAATCTGTGACTTTTCTAAGGACCCAGGAATTTTGAGTATGAGTCCTGAACACTTTGTTTCCACAGACAGAAAAATGACCAAAAGTGTCATGCCACATGCAGCCTGAAAAGAGCTATGGCTAATTTTCAGCCATGCTCAAGACATTTTGCATCAGTTTTGAGATCTGTCTGAATAATGAGGACCAGTGATTAATGTCGTAGTCTATGGGAAAATCCTCAGAGTACTTTCAGTAAATCACAGAATCATGGAATGATTTGGTTTGACAGCGACTTTAAACATCATCTTGTTCCAACTCCCTGCCATGGGCAGGGACACGTTCCACAAAACTAGGTTACTCCAAACCCAAATCTAATCTGGCCCTGAACACTTCCAGGGATGGGGCAGCCACAGCTTCTTTGGGCAATCTGTGCTAGGGCCTCATCCCCCTCACAAGAAAGAACTTCTTCCTAATATCTCATCTAAAGCTATCCTCAGTTTGAATCCACTCCCCCTTGCCCTGCCACTACTTTTCCTTGTAAACAGTCTCTCTCCATCTTTCTTGTAGTCATTCTTTACTGTTTCCACGATCATGTAATAACAGGAATGCAAGTGAAAGTGAAATGACTGCTTCTAGCAATAAGTGAAGCTCCCCAATGGTTAAGTCTTTTGGCTCACCCAATCACATTTTCACATCCTTCTCTGCAAACTGAAGCCATATTGTGATGGAAGAAAGTCATTGCTATCACAAGCCTGGTGCATGAAAGGGATCCAAAACTTCCATCCAGTCTGTACCTTTATGGTGCTTGGTCTATCTTTTCCAGACCTATGAGCAAGAGGAGTGGAGAACTATTTGAAATATGGGAGTAATGTTAGTGAAGTTACCGAAGTCATCTTCAGAGGGAAAGCAGAATGTGCTTCTAAAACCCCTGATTATCTGCTGATGTAAATATTCATGGTATGACCACTGGCATATCAGTGTCTGCCCTTGGCCCTGCCCTGGGCTTTCTGACCAGTAATGGAATATTTTACATAGGTCAAAACATTGCCTTTGCTACGGGACATTTTATGGTCTTCTCTGTCATGAGTAGAAAAATAATTCTCCTTCTGTGGCATATTTAGCATTGTGTCTCACTAACATTGTGTATCACGGGTGTTAATGGATACTTCTGATTTCTTCAAAATTCAAGCACTGAAAATAAGGAATAGGTTGAATAACTAAAGTACATACAAATAATAACTTGAAATTTTCTAAAGGTCATTTCAAGTATGTTGTTCATTCATAGTCATCCTCTCTGGGTATACTTTTAGTTAAAGATATTAAATATTTTCCTGTCCCCCTTTTCCCTATCTCTATTACAGATACAGAATGTGTCTAATCTCTTAACAAACACACTGTTGTTGGTGTCACTGAGGACACCATTCATGTTTATAAATATTATGGATCAAAAAAACTTATCAACAACAATGCTTCAGAAATCACCAGAAAATAGTACTGGGATGATTAAAATCACTCATTTTTCTTGGGTTGCTTTAAAAGTGTAGTATATTTCAGTTTGGTAAGATTTAGGTGGCCCTGGCTCTGTGGTTTGTTCAGAGGTCTGTATCCTTTGAATGAATTTCCCTTCTGTGAAATTTGATTGAAATCACTCCTTGTTTGATTGTGGTGTGGTCAGCACTCACTGCAGCTATCACAAAATGTACACCCCACCCACACATCAAGAGAGTGCCAGGTATCACTGTTCTGTTTATCCTTCATGGGCTATTTCTAAGCTGAAGGCATTCAAAAGAACAGCCAACAAATAAAAAGAAGTTTAAAGAGAAATGCGTTTACCTTTTTGTCATCAAACAGACTCCGAAAACTAATCAAAATTGTATGTGTTTTACCTCTAAGGGTCTTTTGCTTTTTGTACCAAAGGGAACTCTCGAATTCAACTGTTGGGGATTAACCTTCAATTAAGGTTTTCTTTAAACTCTCTATATTTATCCATAATTATGAAGTGTGGACATAGGAGCAGAAAGATACGAGACAGAAGAGAAACTGAAGAGTTTCAAAGCTATGCTGGCTATGCTCTGAAGTGATTTAAGGCATGTTTGTTCATTCAGAAATGCTTTAATTTTTATGCCAGCTCTTGTGTTTCTGCAAGACTTGTCTTGGGGAGTGAATGAGAAATATATTGCTGCTTCAGGGTTTGGCATGACTGTTGTGCTGCTTCTCTCATATTGGTCTCTGATTTCACATTTTTCTGGGTTTTTTTGTTTTTGTTTTTTGGTTGGTTGGTTGGTTGGTTGGTTGGTTTCGGGGTTTTTTGTTAGTTTTTAGGCATTTTTTGTGGTTTTTTGTTTTGGTTTTTTTTTTATAATTTTGAGAATTCTTGTATGCACAGCAGACAAGATCAGATTTAGTACTAGCAAGGTAGATCCCATTCTCTGCAATGGTTCAAATGAATCTCAGTATCCAGTTTGTGAAGGTACTGCTAAATGAGTGCAAGGACAGCTGGAATGGGAGTCCCTAGTTTGTATGTATTTTTAGATGGTCTGCATTAGTATTAAAGTAAACCCTTGCTTATGCTGCCTGTATATTTTATTTATCAGTTACTGCTGTCCTTGCCTCAGCTTTAGCCATCCACATGCCAGCTGTCTAGTTAAAACTTATTATTTGTGCCCCATTTAAAGTCAAAACAGAAAGATGAGCTCTCCCAAAAGATGTCTCACTCCATATATCTTAGACATCTAATTTATCATTTAGCTTTCTCCATTCACCAGAGACAGAGCTAAAGCAAGTGTCTTAAAAGTGTCTAGTTCCACATGTATAATGTAAACTAAAATAAATGTTAAACATAATTATTTTAATAACTCAATCAAAATTATCAGCTGCATAGAAATATTTTCATTGACATCTGTGGGTTTGGGGATTGAACCCTATGGACTCCCCATGCTTTTCTGTATTATTTTTATTTTCCTTAAGTAGTTTGTGAAAATGTTGTTAAGTGTTTGACCCCTGAACAAACATATTATGAAGTCCTTTTTTCACAAACGTTTTAAACCTTCACAAGAAAAATGCGTGATGTTAATCAAAATTTTCTGTATATTACTAAAACACTTTCTAAGCTTTACTTGGTTATTGATGTTTTATCATGTACAGAGTACTTTTTTGTATATATATAGAGACAAATGAGAATAAATACTTTGATACAAGATGATTTCTGTTCAATTTGATGCCTCACTTCCGAATAACCCCCACAGAAAATTAGAAAACATGTCTTATCTTTTAATAATATCCACAGTTGGTAGATACTAACAGAATTCAACTGACCTACTAGGAACAAAGGCATTTTTTTAGAAAAACGAGGGTATATTTTGTCATTTGGACCATCCTTGGAATTAAATATAGCATTAAATTATAGAAGCATTATGATGATTCAAAATAGCTGAGTATTTCTAAACATTTGTAGAGATGGCTTTACCTTGAACTCCTGAAAATTAATGAAGTATCTGCTGACTATGGGGCAGATTTAATTTCTTGAATGTCTGTTGGGTTCTTCCTTACTCAAAACTAATTCTACACAGAGACCCAGATACAACAGAAGCAGAGGGCATATCAAGACATGAATTTAAAGAAAGAAAGATACAAACAAAATTAAAACTTTCTGAGGGATTAGCCTTGGTGGGGGAATGCAAATTCTGGCTATATTTTATTCTAATTTAACAGTAAAATCTTGGGGGTTTTTTGTGTCTGAGTTTGGGAATATTTTGTGTGACGCAGTTCACTATTTGCAATTGGTGTACAAATTGGGAATTCTTGTAGCACAGAATCCTGATACACTGGGACATATTGTGGAAAACAGGTAACTCAATAGCTGAAGAGAAGCCTTGAAAACAATCAGAGCTCCTTACGAACACATATCGTCTTTCATACCCCCATAATTCTGTGAGATGGAAACTTGCTAACAAGTCTTATAGCATGAATTGCCTTAGGACCTCTTCAACTTGAGCATTACTTTTTCTCCTCCTTAGAATGAGTTAGTGAACACTTCAGTGCAGATGAAAAATATTAATCTTCTTTTCCCTTTTTCATGAGGATCACACTATAGTCCCTCAGTCTGTAGCTGTGAAAGAGGTAGGTAAAAATAAAAAATAAAAATAGGTAGTAAATGTTGTGTTTCTATGGGGTTTTACAACCAAGGTGGAATGGCTCTTTGATAGAGCATGACTCAGAAAAGCAAGGCTATTAACTCCAAATGTGTCCATATGACTGTCCATGCCTATTTTTTCATCAACAGATACCAAAACTTAATGCTTAACTAAAACCCAGACTTCAAAAACAAGCAAACAACAAACCAGCAAAATCCCTGTAATTTTCTAGTCTCTGAGTTAATTTGAAATTTAATTTGTTTCAGAGTATTGGTACAATCCTCAGTAAAGAGGGAGCAGCTGCAAAGTGCTTTCAAAATTAGAAAAAGTTCTTGAAAGTATCATAGTATTGAGAACAGGAATGTGACTTGCCTGTATTCGGAAAGCAACCCTAGTAATAATAATAATGTGTTTCATTTAAAATTTAACTACAGACATGTTAGTGAAGTTCTAGCTGTTCCAGAACTATGAATAGGTGAAATTGGAGAGGCATAAATTGAAAATGGACACTTTCAGGCAATGCACATAGTTCCATTAATTTCCTTAATACTCCCTTCTTTTTCGGACTTGCAAAGGCCCAATTAAACCTTCTCCTTTGCCCAAGGCAGGTGTAGTAGCTGACAACTAGGTTATGACAATCTCATGTCAGAAGATGCTTTAAGCACAGGTTTACTGTGTAATCAAAGGGAATTGGCTTACCTGATGCAAGGTACCTTGTATCTCCAAATCCTGGCTCAGAAGTTTGACTTACGGTTTTTAACGCTAAATGTAATTCCAATGGGGGAAGGATAAAGCCCTGATTTTCTTTGCTGGAATACAACTACATTTCTGAGCCATGACTGTATTGCTAAGTGAAATATGGATTTGTGAAATCTGGACTGACCCCTGCTTCTCCTTAAGCTACTCTTTAGTACAGGATAAAAAGGTGGAAACCAGAGATATGTTGCAAAGGAAGTGGCAAAGCTTGGTTGCAAGCATGAGCTAAAATAAATCTGTTATAGAATCTTGAACAAAACCACAGATTTTACCATTAAAGTGAAAGGGCTGCATGGACAGAAGTCAGTGCTTTGTTAAGGTACTGCTCTCACAGCCATGGGGAATGATGTTTTTCTTTGTATTCATCAGCCAGTTGGCATAAAGAAAAGATAGAGAGCTTTCTTGGGAAATGTCTGCTCTTCAGGCCATTTTGTTTCCCAAATGTGTGGCAATGTGCTGATTTTGGCTGGGGTAGAGTAAATTTTTTTCATAATATCTGGTATGGGTCTGTGTTTTGGATTTGTGCTGGAAACAGGGATGATAATACAGAGATATTGTCGTTAAGCTGAGCAGGGCTTGCAGAGTCAAGGTCTTTTCTGCCTCTCACCCCCCCCAGGGTGAGCCAGGGAATGCACAGGGAATTCAGAGAGAGCACAGCTGGGACAGTTTACCACAAGTGACCACAGGAATATCCCATAACACACAGCACCACAGTCAGCACGCAGAGCTGGGGGAAGTAGGAAGAACAATGAGGACATTAGAAGGGATGGTGTTTGTATTCCCAAGTCAGTGTTACCTGTGATGGAGTCCTGCTCTTCCAGGAATGGACCTGAGCCCATGTCTGCCCATTGGAAGTGGTGAAGGAATTCCTTGTTTTCCTTTGCTCTGTGCCTGGCTTTACACATTTTGGGTAGTTTTGTTTACCTTTCTGTTTACCTGTTAGACAGTCTTCATCCCAAGTTTTTTGTACTCTTCTGATTCTCTCCGGCATCCCAATAGGGGTAAAGTGAGCAACTGGCTGTGTGGGACTGAGTTGCTGGCTGGGGTTAAACCCTGATAGGCAGCTACAGTAATTCTGTGTTTTTCCATACTGTTTATGCTTTTCAGGCTTAGCTACTGAAGCAGTAACATCTAGCCAATGCTACTTCACACAAACCAAAAGGATTGCATAAATCCCACGAGTCAGTGCTAACTCTCTTTCCTGAGCCTTCTATCAAGGGTGATAACTAGCACTAAAAAACCTGGATAAGGGATATAAGCAAGAATTAGATGAAGCCTTGGACTCAAAGGTTAGTCTCAGGGTGACTTAGGCTCCTAAATTGACACCTAGACAGGATTTAGATACCACAAGTCCAAACCAGAGGACTGGAAAACCTCTAGTCCATGTTCATTCAGCCTTTAGTTTCTCATTTTTTATCAAAGCCCTCCTGATTGCCTCTGAGAAGCTTTTGAGACTATTTAGGTGTAACTTTGTCTTGACAGAGACATTTTAGCACTCAGCTCACAACCAGTTGCTTTGTCAAAATTGCTATCAGATAAGAGAGCATGCCTGGAAATCTGTCAAAATTATGATCCTTTTCCTCCCAAAATAGAAATTTTTTCTACTTTATTTAAAATGCAAATGTCTAAAACTGTGGACATTCAGATTAATTTTCAAGTCTAAAACTGGAAGCTGCCCCAAAATGGGGCTGAAAGAAACTGGAAAGGGGAGTGCTGAGGAGATGGGTACTTTTTTGTCTTCCTCTTGAAGTTGTGTTATTTTGCTGTAAATTTCTGATTCTTAGGCTACTGAGGGAGAAGAAATATCATCTTTATATGTGTAGATATATTTCTAGGAGTCTTTCTGCTTTTGTCAATGAACTCAGAAGGAGTTGACATGAAGACATGCAGATTAATATAGAAATAAATTATAGAAAATGAAACACTTAAAAAAAAAAAATAGTAGCCCCAGATGTTTGGCCTCAGAAATATAACAAAGTTTCAGGGAAGAGTTTGTATTGCCTCCAGTCTTAAGGATGTGAGGAAGCCAACACATCAAGCAGCTCCTGGATGTTGCATTCTTATCCACTGCACATTCAGAACTTGGAAGCCTCTCGCTCCCCACCCAACAGGTGCAGTTACTGATATTTCCCTTTGCGGGTTTGATCAGCAGCAAGGCTGAGGGAGCATCCCACAGACACAGGATTGAAGTTCACACACCCCCCTCCATCTCTAGTTTCAAAAGTATTCATATTCACGGTTCCTAGAATACCAGTGTGGTCTCTGTCACACATTCTGACACAGCCAAACATAACACATATGCACAGGTGCTAACACGTGGACCTGTGAGCCCTGAGGCCACTGGTTTGTTTCCCAGTTAACAAAACCTCTCTTGCACAGTGGTCTGTCTGGATATTGACTTTTAGACATAAGGACACTTAGACCCTCAGACCCCTTGTCAGTCTCTGGCACTTAGGTCTTGCAGCATTCATACATATGACAGAAGAAAAAAACCAAAACTACACAGGAGTAAAAAGTCAAGTATTTAATAAGAAGGTGGGGCAGACTGCTGTGATCATGTACAGGGTTCCATCAGGCAAGCACACGGTCTGGAAGCTTTCTGGAATGTAGCTGTCTCTTTCTATTTTGCTGCTTCCCCTCCCATTCCCCCACATTTGGCACTTCCACAAATGATCTCATTACAAGTTTTCCACAGTTCCATAATACCCTTATGATATCTCACAATACTTGTGTCAAGAGACTTGTTTTTCACGCTGACCCTCTCCAAGCTATGCCTGAGTAGTTTCATTAGTGGTCCATCAGCCAGTGGCTAAAGAGCTCAGGTCTTCATTGTTGTCACCAGTATTATGTTTTTGTCAACTTTGTGTGTCTGTGTGTTTATCACTTTCCTTGTTAAATGTTATTTCTTATATACTGAATGGTCCTGAACAAAGTGACTTAATGAACCAGATGCTCTCACACGCTGCTTACCCTTCCATATACAACAAACAGGAAAAAGGAAACCTCACAGAAAAGAACTAAAAGTAGCTCTGCATGATGATAATCATGGTTAGAACAAAGGCAGAACATAATTTAGAAACATTGACAGGTGTGAAATCTTGACACTTCCTTGCCACATTCTGAACTGCAAAACACCAACAACCATCCTCTTGAGGTTCTAAAGTGCAGACTCTTCCTTTCCTGACACCAAGAGATTCATGCCTTCAGAGAGACAGTCCTGAAAACCAGGAGAAGGACTAGGGTGTCCTGAGTGGATGTAAATTGTATGCGACGTTTCTACAGTGAAGACATCAAATTTCCCTTTTCACTTAGGGCAAAAGAGCCAGCACTTTGAGAGTGTGCTTCCTCTGTTTCTATACCAGCTCTTTAAAGTATCTCATATAAATTTCTCTTTAGTCAAAAGTATGATATCACCAGAGGATGATTCATTTAATGTATTTGTGCATCTGTCAAAACACGATACTCAGGAAATCTTTCTCTGAGGGTAACAGATCTCTCATGCTATAAAGGAGAAAAGAAAACTACTTTAGGTGTAAAAATTCATGGTATGCTTATTGACAAGCAGGTACTATAGTTCTCATGCTGGATACCCATAACATTTCTTCCCAGAAATTGATTAGGTTTAACATTTAAAAGTACGATTTTATTTTTTATATTATATAGTTTATATTATTTCCAACCAGTGAGAGATAATTAAATTGCCCACAGAGATAGTGTAGCTGGAAGTTTAGCTGTCTCAAGGAAGCCTGTTTCCTATCCATATATCTGTGTATCTACTGAACTTCAGGAATATTTCCTTTACATGTACATGTTTTGTTTTTGCTGGCAGTATGTGTACAGGCTACAATATGAATTTCCTTTCCTGTCCAGGTGAGAAGAAAAGATAGGTAAAAGAAAACAATGAAGCATTAACTGGTTTCTTGTAGATTGTGAACTCAGGCACTAAAATATTCAGTAACTTGCTTACAGTCACACGCATCCTATTTGCTACAATTCTATTGAATTTACCTCTTCATCAACTTAATTTTAATCTCCAGATTGTATTTCCTCCACTGACGTTTTTAATAGAGATTTTATTTTGCAATATTATAGTCTCATAATTATGTTTCAGCACACATTACCCAGTATATTATGTAAAACACAGCACTTCGCAAAAATGGGCCATCACTATCAGACTACATATTTAGAAGAGACATTAAAATTACCACATTTTTTGAAATACTTTTTAAAATTAGAGTGCTCAATAGTAAACAAGAAATTGGATTATTCAAGAATAATTGGTTCAACAAATATCCTGTGCTATTCTTTTTCCAGTTTTTCCTCATAGGCATGAGTACAAAAGCAAAAGCCTTCTATTGATTAACTCATCAGTCTTAAAAGAAGGGAGAATCATCTTTTTCTAATGGACCAAGAAATTCAGCCATCAATTAAAGCAAGACATAGTCTTCAGTGGCCTTGGGTGAAGCATATTCCAATGGAACTACAGCCCCAAGCAGAGGTATTGCAGATAACTTCTAATATTTTGCTTTAACTTTTGTGTTTCTTTGCCAAGAAATCTCAGAGATTTGTAGAAGCTGGTATGTTAATCACGTGCAGGAGCAGAGCATATTCTCAATTTTGTGCACCTTGAATATTACCAGGTGTTTTACAGCTATCACAAATCCCAGATGTTTTTTTTTTCCCAGCATATCTTTGTTTTATCTGCACAGCATTAGAGCATTCAAGGCAGAACCAGTAAAAATACAACACTGACTAAAATTGTGTAACATGTATTAGCTGGTTGAAAAGGTTCTTTAATATCTTAGCTGCAACCTCAGTAATCACCTAGCTACTTATTTTGTTGAGATTTAGGTCAAAGATCAATTACCTTTTTAATTAAGTTGTATATCACAAAAAAAAAAGGTGATTCTGAGAGAGTCCAAGACCAACATGTATCATAAGAAAAATTCTTAAAAAAAAAATTTAAAAGGTTAATTTCTAATTTCCTCTACAGGAAAAGTATTCTGAGCTCAGTCACATCTGTCATGTTACTGCAGACACAAATCATCAAGTAATGTTTCTCTCCTAATGGTTTGTTCATTTTTGCCTTTAATTAATTTTAAAGTTTTGATGCCAGTGTTACTTTCTACAATAATCTGGAAGTGCATTGTCTTCTTGTTCAACAGAGTAATTTTCACTTTTAATTAGGAAAGTGTGTGTCATGTAGACTTGCAAGAGTTCATGAGAATATGAGCTTAAAGAGATTTCCATACAAAAGCCTGTTTAACATAAAGATGGTCTTGTTGATGGCATTGTGACTTCTACTGCCAGTTGTACTTCTGAACTGCTATATGGCCTTGGGCATGTCATTTCATCTTCCCATGCCCTTAGCTACCCTTCAGTCCCACTATTTAGGCTATTAACTCTCTGATGCAAGGATTTTCATCTTGCAGATTGGTGTATGGTGTCTAGCACAGCTACAACCCTGTTAGTCCTTGATGCACTGCAGCAATATTAAATAATTTCATCTAAGCATGTAGAGTAATTAATTTTGAAGCTGGACGAATAATTATAATTATATAATGAAGAACACAGTCTCAGTAATTTACAAAAGTGTCCCAATAATTACAATTTCCTGTACCACAACTGCCACAGGGAAAATTAGTAGCTGACCGAAGTTCATGGTAAAAAAATGGAGATGAAGAGCTAAATTTCAAACTTTTTACTTTCAGTGGTTGCTCAGATGCTTACTTCCTCCTCTCCAAGTTTCTCATCTAGGGCTGGGATAATTCTGTGCTGTCTTTTGACATTGTGTGTTTAAAATGATCACTGTCAGCTTTTCCATGCAGTATAATTCCTTGTGAATTTAAGCAGAAGTTTGCTGAGGAATACTCTGTAAGCATGAGGTCAGAGGGAGGGAGTTGGTTAGAGTTCTCATGCAAAGTTTTCTGATACGAAGATTTGCCTACACAGTAACAGTCATGTCCCCTAAAACAACCTGTTCCAGATGATCCTGAGTAGGCAAACTGGATTACATGATCTCAAGAGGTCCCTTCCAACATCAGTGATCCTGTGATTTATATCCAGAGGTTTTCATATATTTATGAACAGCTGATAAATAATATTAATATGGGATGTTCACCTATTTTCAAAACATGATACCTGTGCAAATTTTCCTTGATTTCATTATTTCCTATTGCACTAGCCTTCAGAGGAAGTCTGTTTCAGTCAGTAAGCTGGTAAGATTCAGTCGTTTGTAAGATGTAATATCCTTGAGGGCTATGTAACCTTTCCAGGACTACTATTCAGACTAGTTTTTCTTCTTCCTTTTGAAAATCACTTCCTAGGCACTGTTGCAGCCATAGTGTGGCCAGAATAAACACTTTGCATTCCTTTCTGACCTTCCCAGTTCTATCTTTCACTTTTGATTTCCTCTACTACCTTCCCTGCACCAGTGGAGGAAGAAAGGAAATATGGATTTTGGTCAGTTCATCACTGTTGTCTCTGCCACTCTTTCCTCTGAAGTAGGAGGACTACTCCCACTCTTCCCCCACTCCAGTGTGGGTTCTTCTCACGAGGCCACAGGTCCTGCAAGAAGCCTGCTCCACCATGGGCTTCCATTGGAATCAGAGCCTCCTTTGGGCTTCCCCCTGCTCCAGCCTGGGCTCCTCCAGGGGTTCCAGGTGGATCTCTGCTCCCCCGTGCCCTCCCTGGGCTGCAGGGGCACAGCTGCCTCACCATGGGCTGCTCCAGGGGCTGCAGGGGAATCTGAGCTCCAGAGCCTGGAGCAGCTCCTGCCCCTCCTTCTGCACTGCCCTGGGTGTCTGTAGGACACTTGTATAGTCTCACTCTTCTCTCCGGATATTGTTCTCTCCAATCTTTCTACCTGTTATTCCAGAGGTGCTGTTGCTGCCACTGATGGGCTTGGCCTTGGCCAGTGGTGGGTCCATCTTGGATCCAGCTGGCACTGGCTTGATCAGACATTCAGAAACTTCTGGCAGCCTCTCAGAGAAGCTACCCCTGCAATCCCCCACTACCAAAACCTTGCCATGTAAACTCAATATGCTGGTTTAGGATCTTTTCAGGAAGTACTGAAGAACTATAAGAAAACCTCTCAGAAACATAACCATAAACAGCAATGGGTGACTTTTATTAGTTTCATATATAGCACCAAGAGTTGTATATACCTTAGCTAATCACGCTAGCAAAATAATTTAGCAAAGTTAGGTTTTCTTTATGATGTGTGGAAATGAGTAACTATTTTTAACATGTGTCCCTTAAGCTTATTTGATTTATATTAATATGAGACAATTGAACTACATCTAGTCCAGAGAACCCAACTCTCACTTTGTTCTGATGGGTTGTTTTGTCAATGCTTGTCTCCTTAGATTCCTTATTGCCCTATCCCAACAAAATATCCAAGGGACGCATACCTGGGCTTCTTTTAAGGCCCTACGTACCCCAGGGCTATATGAGTGACGAGGCAAAGTACCAGCTTTCCTGTGATAAGCACCACAGTTGTTGTTTTTTTTTTGGTTTTTTTTTTTTTGTCAGGGGAGGGAGGAGTCAGGAGGATTAGGGAAATTAAACTGAATTGTTTTGCACATAAATACCTACGTGTTTGTCTGGTGTGCTACAAGAGAGATTGCCTCTGGGCTCTTTTATGTGCCAGCTGTTTGGGGAATTGTGTTTTGTTGCTGTTGTTTTTTATCCCTTTCTTCCCCTGTTTATGAATTATTGTAGCTTGTATGATCCAGCTTTGGGGTGTGTGTGTCATGGTATCATTTATTTATTTGTTTGCTTGTTTGGCTTCTTCTCTTTACCTTGTTCAGCCTTTTAGAATGAGGAGAAGGTGTAATGGCAACCATTGTGTATAAAGAAAATAACCCTGGGATACCCCAGAGAGGGTTGAGGGATTTAATGAAATTGTTAGGATACAGTTCTTAGATATTTTTACGAAGCAGCTATTCAAGTAGAGGAAGAAGTCACTCTGTAAAAAATAGGAATTTGCCAGAACACAGGACAAAATTCAAATAGTTATTAATGATTATTAAGAGAAATAAGGAAGAGGGAAAGACTCTTTAACTACCATGTCTCAGCAATTAGTAAAGTTATCCTCTTATCTTCTACCTATCTCTTCAGATAGGTAAACTTAATTTACCTCCTTTTCTAAAAGCAAACTGAAGGTCCTCTGGCTTTTTTCACTGCTTTTCTCCATAGTCTTTATCCTGCCAGGGGAGAGGCACAGGAACTGATGTGAGTATTTCTATGCATTATGTATAGATTCTAAGGATGTACATTCTTTGCTCAGATATGGATGTCTGCTATGCAGATGTCTTCATCAAAGCTCATCATTCTAGTAATCCTCTGTAATCCTTGGAGGAAAACAGTCCATTTTAGGGGTTATTTCTCTCATCATAATGCAGCCATTAAAAATATGGGAGAGTTCATATACTAGGTCCTTTTCTTTCACTTCATTTTGTCCTTTTATATTTTTCTTTTCTTTGATAGCAAAGAAACTTCAGATATAAATGTATGGAATATTTATCTAAAGAGAGGTGAGATAAATCCCAGCCTGATCAATCTGCTCACACAATTATGAGTTGTACCATCAAGACAACTTAAAAGTTACACACTGTGACTCACCCCTGCAAAATAAAAGCCTCTTTTTTGTATTTTAGGGTGTCTGCCTTGACAAGACAGCTGTTTTTTTTTTAACCAAGACAGTTCTCATATTTTTTGAACCAAGACAGTTCTCATATTCTTGAAGGAACACAGGAAGGATCCATAGGTACCAGACTAATTGTACATGATATGATATAGCATTTAGACTTATATCAAAAAGTTCACTTTGTCAGTACTCTTATGATTCAAGCATGAGATGCATATATTCTATTTTTGAAAAAAACCTCAGGATAAGAGCTACCAGGCCCCAAGCACATGAAAATATCAAGCAAATTTTGGCCATGAATATTTGTTTCACCAATCATTTGGATCTTTGATCCATCTGAGAACAGGTACTATGTTTTTCTGGCAATGCCTGAAGTAAACTCTCTCTATAGACTTTTACAGTGAAGCAATTTAAATATGTGAATGTATTATCACAACACCAATGAAAACAACAATGAAAGAATTCATTGATTTCTGCGCAAATTAAGGTCTTTGCTAATTTGCACAGACACAATTGAAACAATAAACGCAATGAGAACAACAAACTGGCTAATTATCTTAATGATAATTTAATTTTACATTTGGTAATAGATACCTTTTTTTTTTGTTATACTAATAAGATGTAAATTATAATCAAGTGGTTTTAAATCTTAAAAGTATAATTTTGTGCATTTTAACAGACATGGGAAACCATGTGATGAGAGGTACATTTCATACTGTGAGTATGAATGTGAGTAGTGAAACCTGGCAGTGATGTTTTCATTCATATGTTTGATTGTGTATGTCAGATGGTAAAGACTAAACCAGACTAAAACCTGCAAATAATTTAAAAAGGATGTGCCTTAATCTCTAATTTTAGCTTTTTGCATAGGGTAATAGTGATTGTATTACAACTCTGTATGGGCTGGCGAATATGTGACTTACAAAAACCAGAGTGACCTTAAGGTTGCTCTAACCTGAGGCACAGTGGGATGGTCCTCTAGAAGAGGAGAATGACTGGTATAAGGAAACTTCAGCATACCCAAAAAAGGTCCTATCTTTACCAGCTTGGTGCTAAAAGAGACTGAAGCAAAGTGGCCAAATTGTAGTTCACATTTTGGGTTCAAAATCTGAAAAAGTGCATGCTTTAACAGAGATTTTGAAATGGACTGATTTTTCTAAAGTATTTAAAGCTGAACATCTTCCCCTGCCTTATTTTCCCATGTTGGTATTGTTCTACATTTTTCTTTCTCTGGGTAGTCCTACTGACAAAACACAATTGCTAAAATCCTTACTGATCGTAAGTTCAATCAAAGTTCCAACAGAAATACATTTGAAGATTGAAATAGACAGAAGAGCTATTTAGTCTTCTGACTAGGTCTGACAAATGCCAAAGCAATGAAAATTACCTTTCTATTTATGTTGTATAAGAATCTAGTCTCCACCACTTCAAAACTTTTAAGAAACATTATCTTCCCAGGTATTCTTCCAATTTAATTTAATCTAAACTTAATACCATGCATTGAATTTCCTTGCTAAATTTCTCTGGTTTATTCCATCAATTTATTTGACTTCTAAATCTACAGAAGTAACAAACTTAATGTAAAATCAAAGATATTTTTAAAATAGAATAATAGACACACACAAATTCTAACCTTTGGGTAACTTGGGAGATGTTTCCTCTATAAACAATCAGAAGGAATAAAGATGGTACAGATCTCAGGCTAATGCCACCAAATTTACTGAAAGTTAGCTTGATGGCAGATTTTGTTGATCAGCATCATGAGATACTACAGACTTAGAAGAATCTGATTAGTGACTTTCCAGTTACCAGCATCCCTAATTAACAGTCCAAAGCAAACACTGGCTATGCCCATGCTTCATGAGCATTTGCAGGTAAATTCACATCTGAACCATGCTGTCTGAGATTACTTCTGTCAAGAACTTCAATATAAAAAAAATCCAGTTTTCCAGTCAACTTTTTGCCTGACTAATGGAATCTTGCAAATGTATTACTATCAGGACAAAAGCTACGTGGCCACCTACAGCTTTCTGTCAAGACTTTAAAAAGAAATACCAACTGTGCTATAATAAGAAATCAGCTTGCCAAAATATTCCAAAAAGCAAGAACTTCCAACTCACTGAAACTCTACTTAAGTTATTATATGCTTGAATGGCCCCTGGAACAACAGATAGCTGTGCAATTAATGCAAACCTTGTCATCCTTCTCCACCTCGCTTGTCTCTGCACAGACCAGTAATGAGGCTCCTTTAGACACAGAATGTGTGCAAAGCTCTGACAAACCACCTCAGTATGCAAAAAAAAGCTGAGAGGAACCGCAGGAAACATGACCACAGTAGCAAAAAATGTCAGCGCTTTCTATATTCGCAACTTTGTCTCCTGGAGTCAGTTTGCACTGAGGTGGAAGGATGTACACTCGACTCTTGTTAAGTATTTGTTGCCAAGGGAAATATTTTCGTTTTTTGAGGAACAAACCAACAAAGTCAGAAGGGGAAAGCTTGCTTTTTTTCATGGACTAGAGCTATTTCCCTCCTAAGATTTATCGTATGTCAGGTGGAAAAATTAGTGCCTGAAGTTTCCTGTTCAGATGAGAAAGCTTTAGCCAGTAAACCATTTCCTAATCAATTAAAAAAAAAAAAAAAAAAAAAAAGGAAAAAGAAAGGAAAAGCAAGCACACCTGTTTTCTAAAATCACTAAATAACACAATGATGGAGTTTCTCAACAACTCAGCTTTGAATTATCAGTCTTTAAAACAAACTTGTTTCATAGACTAATCACATGCTTTACTCACTCTCTTCTTGCACATCTCTTTTTATAGAACTCAATTTTGCAAATTACTCCACTGTGCAATTGACCTCACTTCTAGAAAATACTGTCTTTCTTAAATATTCTACCTTGGTCTTTTCAGTTTGAAGACATTATTCCCTATAATACCATCATTAACCACCTTAAATAGTTCCTCCAGCAATTTCATGTTATCAAGTATTTATAGACAGTTACCATCATCTTTATTTCTTGAAAGAGGTTCATATAGCTTCGTAGCTTCATAGATTATGAAGCCAGAAGGGACCATTGTGAACATCTCATCTGACCTCCCTCATAACAGAAGTCATAGGACTTCCTTGAATTCATTCTCATTGAACTATAACTTGTCTCTTAGAATATTTTCATTTAAACATTTCTAGCATTAATGAATCTACAAAAATCCTAAGTAAGTTGCTCCAGTGGTTAATCACTCTTCCTGTGAAAAGTATTGCTTCTTTCTGCTCTGAATTTCGGCAGCACTGGATCTAAGTAAGCACAGTGTGTTTCCATTACACAGATAAGCAAACCGATAGTAATGCAAGAAGTGAGTGGGGAAATTCTCCCCATTTTGTTTTGTGGGTGCTTTGAAATCCAGCTTGGCAAGAAAGTCTTGTCTCTGTGCAAGGGAAGAAGGGTATTCAGAAGGACTAGACCCATTCTAAATCACAGAATTATCATAGAAGTCTTTGAGTTGGAGGGGACCTTAAAGACCACGTAGCTCCAAGCCCTGTGCCATGGCAGGGAAACCTTCCACTGCATCTGCATGTTACTGATCCTGTGGCCTAATTCACCTCATTAGTATTGTTGTGCTAAAAAAAATACCTTACTAGTTTTGGGGTTCTTCTCTCACTGCATGAAGAGCCATAAGCATACAAGAATATTTCATGAAAAGCAGAACATTTCATCAGTGTGGGTAGGGCATTACAAATTTCCATTTTGGCCTTCTCAGCACTCCCATACATGCCCTTTCAGCAAGTTATCCAATCTCCTCTGTATCAGCTCACTTGCCTTCAATCAAACCCACTAACCAGACAGACGTGACTCAAAGACAGAGTAATTCATATCTATGAAGTATTTATTGAACTCTTAGGAGAAGATGTAAAGCAGTGCTATAATTGCAGAGAGTGAGTTTCCTCTCCTGTTTCTCATGTTTGTTGAGACAATTTTCAACTGGGGTTTCTTGACTTCTTGTGTGTGAAAAGATCATAAAATACCAAGAGTAATTTCTATTTTTGTTCTTATTTTCAGCCCTTACCACTCCTCCTAGAATTGGAGTACCTGCCTGCAATCATGTAGCATTACCTATTAAGAGGCATCTGAGTGCTGCAAGAATGGACTGAAAATGAAGATGGCACTGCAGCTGTCACACACAATGGTACATTTTGAAGCTGTTTGTGCTTGTTTTGTGCAACCTGAGATCAGGAATTTCATCCACTAAAGAACATCAATTTGCTAAGCACAAATCCTTCATAGCCAAAAAAGTCACTATCTATGTGAAGCTGTGGTCAAAACAAGCTGATGTAAATAGAACAGAGGTGAGCCTAATGAAGATACTGGTTCTCACAGAGATGTGGCTATATAACAAATGAGGGATGTTAGGAAAGGCATGCTCAGCTGTGGAGACAAATTCAACATTTCACTCTGTGTATGACTATGAGATAGGAAGGAACTTGGGGTGTTAAAAGGAACATTTTGGAATGCAAAAAACTCATTTCTCCTACTGGACAACTTTAGATCCATTGCCTAAGGAAGTTGTATTCTGGGGGAAAAATAATACAAGATTCTAGATGAATGCAGATTAAAATGACCTGGTTAAATACTAAGAAAAAAAAAAAAAGCATTCAGAATTAAAATTTCTCATCTCTTTTCAAAGAGTAACTAAGGATGTGATTCATCTGCCTCAATCTAACCTTCTGAGTATGGATCCGAGATGATCATCCTCAATTTCTTGAGATAAATACAGGAAAATAGGCGACATCTGGATGTAATTCATTCCATTTTAAGAGAGAGGCCTACAATAGATGTGTTGCCAGTAGTCATGACTCTCTGTCTTGACTGATTATAGACAGAGTTTCAAACAACTGGCTCCAACTTAGACATGAAGTTATCACATATCTGGGGTTAGATTAGATGAATCCCAGCACTAAACCCTTTTAAATAACCTCTATGCAGGAATGGAGTAAGAGCTCCCCCAAATTAGAAGAAATTAAAGACAAAATCTGATCTGTTCTATTTGGTTTCTTAGTTTCATACCACTATTCTCGGGGGGAGGGGTAAAAAGGGGAAAAAAAAAGACAATATGAGAAGGACCTCATGATTTTTACGTCATATTGATTGGATTGCATACAAAAAGAGTGTGCAGGACATACCATTTCTAAAATTTACCATATAATTTAGAAACACTATTTTTTTTTCTTGTTGTGATGAATCAGTACACATCACAAGATGCTTGCAGTAACAAAGAAGAAATGTATGAACAAACCATCCAGCTATCAGTCCCTAGCTATATATTAAGACTTAAAAATTAAAGTAATTGTTTTAGGGAGAAATGCCGGACATTTATAATTCAGCATTGTCTCGGATATTGCTTACACAAAAGCTCATGATTTGTAATGTTGTTCAAGGCTACATTTCATCATCTTCCTATCAGATTCAGATTACAACTTCTTCACCTTTAGTATTTGTACTAGAGTCTTGTGGAAAGTACTTCACAGGAGGAATCTGGAAATTATACACCAGAGCCACAGAGAATTACTTTGGATTACATGGACCTGTTGAACTCTGGCTGAAGATGCCAAACTGAGGGCTTTTGTGAAGATCCCTGAGTTTCAAAGATTGTTCAGTTATTTCTGGATGAGGGGCAGTAAAAGATTCCCTTTTCTCATATCCTGAAACACTGTCTTTAATGAGAAGTTACTGATTTTACAAAGGAACATTGGGGGGGGAAAATTTTTTTCCTTGAAAAAAAAAAAAAAAAAAGATTCCTTGACAGGTAGTGGGCATTGTGGGTGCTCTGAATACCAATCTAACTGTCAAAACTTTTTCAGTCCCCTCTCCAAAACAACAAAAACAAGCTCAACACTAAAAACGACATTTTTGGTGCCAAGTGAACTTTACCGAGCTCCTTTGCAAGACATAATCTTACCCTTTCTTATTCTCTTTCCTTTTTCATCTGTGAAATAGAAACAATGAAATTTACCTACTTCAAGCCACATTGACAGGTGCTGAGGTAGATAGATATTGCACCTTCTCAAAATTAAGAAATAATTTAATTTAATGATTTTATATACAACCTTCCATCTTTTTATTTATTTATTTACTTTTTCTCTAGATCTGTTGAGAGTGTGGCAATTAAGATTATATACCAGATAAATAAGGAGAGAGAGATTCAAAATTCTCAGCCCCCAAATCTCATGCGTTGTCTGCAACTGCCCCAAGTGCAAATAATATTTGATATGTTCTTCCATCCCAGCCAAGTGGATTTTGCCAGCACCTCAGGGGCAGGAAATTCCAGATAATATTTACAGCAAAGAATATGCGTGAGAGGGAAGGGATGGTGAGGGATAGAATATATTTATTTAAGCTCTAGCCCATTTTAATTTCCAGGATTTTGTCTACATGCTTTACTGATCCTGTGCTCAAAAATTAGACTGCTCTCTTTAAGTCTTATGCTCCTGCTTTGGCTTTGAAGCTGTTACAAAGTTGGCAGCTCAAATGTGGCACAGCCATGCGGGTATATTTTAAAGTGTCAGAACTAATACTAAGCCTTTCACTGTTGCAACAGAAATGTAATTTGCTTTGAGGGGTGGACTTATTATTGAGAAACATTGTTGTAATCCAAATTTTTCATTAAATCTCTCCCCCTCCTTCTTTCCTTCTTTTGCTCCCTCTCTTTCCCTCAGACTTCAACACACATGACCTCACAGATGCCAATACACAAAAGCACACTCATACCTTGTTCTTTTTCTCTTCCAGCCTCTCTTATACCAAAAAGAATTGAGCCTTGTAATATCAGAAGGAACTGGCAGCTTGATTTACTATAACATTAAAAAGGAGAAGATAGCAATTCTGAAATCTTTTAGATATTGTTTTTTGCTAGCTTTCAAAAAAAAATGGCCCATTTTACTGCTTAAGCATAAGCCAGCTTGTGGTAAATCACAACAACCTGGTTTATTGGACTGTGTTGTCCTGATCCAACAATCTTAATGCATGAAACTTTGCATTTTGTATAAAACAAAATATTCATTAAACATGTTGTTCCACATCCTTATACTGTCAGAAAATGAGACAAAATATCATTAATTTACAATGCTTATTGAAAATGAAGGATGAGAGAGTTAGAAAAAGATAAGGAAAAATTTTCCTGGAATCAAAATAAAGTGTTTTTCAGAACTCTGGTTCTGTGATTTGTCCTTTCACATCAGCATTTTAGGACCTGGCCACAGAAAGACTTGAGTTGAAAGAAATGTGGCAAATTTCCACCTCTTAGAGTCTTACAGAACACTCAGTTCAGCAATGCCCCAACACAGTTACTCCCCCCTCTGGCATGACATCCATCCAGCTCTGCCTTGTAACCATGACCTGTGCCAGTGTTAAAGAAATAAGATCTTTGCTGCACGTCTGCTCAGCTCCAGGACCTCACACTGAGACCTCCAATGCAATGCTTTTGAGGAACAGCTGGTGGAAGGAGGATCGTGCTCTAATAATTCTGTACTTCAGTTGGGTTTGGAGGTCATGTCAGCAACTGTAGAGCTGACATAGCCACCAGGCAAAGATCACTAACCACTTAGTCCCTTGTTCGAGTGCGTGACGTAGGAATATATAACACAGAGTCATAGAATCATGGAATAATTTGGGTCGGAAGGGACCTTTAAAAGTCATTTAGTCCAATCCACCTGCAGTGAACATATACACACACACATATACAAATATATTTCTTCATTGTCCCTTGATTTGTTGATACTAAACTACACATTCTTTTTTAGAAGGTCATTTGGAATGAAGTTGGATCTTTGCCTATTATCATGGAGAAGAGCCAGACAAGTAGAAATGTCATTCTTGTTGATCTAATATATTTTTAAACTGACAAGATAAAAAGTTTGCCCTTTCACTGATTTGTGAAATAACTCAGTGACTACTGAATCCCCAAGAAGGCAAAGAGAAGCATTAGCCCTGAGCACATTACTGCTTCATCAGCATTGCTCTTGCTTAACTCAAAAAAAAAGACTGTGCAACCATAACAGTAAGGCTGGACATCGCTATTGCTTGAGGTAATCACTCATATAAATAAATATGTGAGCAATTTTCCAAAGTGGAAGAGTAGGGTAAATGTCTTGAAGCTCACTTTTCCCTAAAAATGATATTAATTCTTCTTATATTATTTTAATGTATTAACCACACTTAGTTCCTGTTCCTTTGTTTTAATATTTGACCTTTGTTATTAATAAGAAAAAAAGAGAAAAGAAAAAAATAGCTAGGTGCTTTAATTCTGTCTCAAGGCTTCAAAATTGTAATACTAGTTTTATAAATTACTGATTTCTATTAATCATACAGTTTCCACTCATTAATCAAATTCATATTTTAAAGCCATGGACAGGTTTTTTTCAAGTGTAAATTTAATTCTTAGAGAAAAGCAGAAGCACTGAAAAGAAAACCCTAAATCAGTTTGTCTGTAGATAATAGCAGTAAGAAAAACATCTTCTTATTAGCAGCATCTATCTTGGCAAAGTTTAATAACAAATTCAGTGTCCATAGATGCTGACAGTTTATAGTTTGTTAATGAGAGAAGAAATTATAATTTATCTGTATTTCAAATTGTCATCAGGTATCTTCTTGAACGATCAATGCATTTTAATACTCGTTTGCAGAGAGAAAGCATTTGTCTTCCAAGGATATGAAAATTAGCTCAGAAATCTGTGAGATAAGATTGTACTGTGGTTTCTGTATTTTTTGTTTATACTTTCCCTTCTTATGCACATATATATATATATATACACACATATAAATTCTTTCTGTATATTTATACATACATATACATATATGCATACACACATATATGCATTTGGATACACATGGATGGAGTAAATCTGGGTCAACAATAAGTATTATAGTCTGAGCATTGCTCAGAATGAATCTACCATAATAAATGTAATTAATTTAATTATGCATCTCTTGTTTCTATCTCCATGTGAGTGTCTGTGCACAATGGCATGTGTACATGTGTGTATAAAGAAGAATTTGCTTACAGCTGTCTGCGTTCACGCTTGCTTACAGCTGAATTGGATAGATCCCAGAGTAAAAAGAGCAGTAACTAATCCAGGGACCACCCGTGGCCCTTGAAGTTGTTAAACATCAATAGGATTATCTTGAAAAACCTAGAGACAAGAAATATTCTTTGGTTTCCATGTAGAAAAGAGCTTGTTCTTCGCTTTTAAAATAAATACTCTCAGTTTTTCATTGGTTTTCAACTTGCCCTTCCTATTCTGTCTACACTGTCTTCATTTTGCTTAGGCTCTCATGGGCAAATTTTAGCCAATGCTATGACAAAACATACCACACTAATCATGCTCCTGTTTAACCAAAGGCACCAAATTTCTCATGTAATATACTTAGGATACTTTCCTCTTTTATCCATACCTCTGTACAATAGCTATATATATATCTCTTTCTTGTATTGATGTTACAATATTAGGATTTTAATGCTCATGCAACACTGACTAGAGGGTGTTTTTAAAACAATATTCAAGTTCCCAAACTCAGATAGAAATTTCTATCTGAAAGCAATGTGTAAAATTTAAATTATGCAGTAGCAGAAGTAATTATTATTCTAAATTGCACCATTTTCCTTGAGGAAGATTTGGGATTGTCATTTACTTTTTTTACCAAAGCAAGTGAATTCTGACCTTGACTTTCAAACTACTGTTAAGCAATTCTTCCTAAGCTTTGGCAAAGCTCTCTCCTTTAAAAGGTCTAACACAAATATTTAGAGTTTTTTGAGGGCTGAAAATATAAACAAGGGCATTTTTCACATTTTAACAGATACAGCTGAGATAAGAAAGGCTTGGAAATAGCTTTTGCACAAATATAAGTGTTTTGCCTCTTCCCATCCCCGTCCCATTTGAGAATAAGTACCAACAAAAAATTTTTTTTAACACCCAATGGTGTACTTAGTGATGGCAGAAGTATGTGTCTTCTATGGATTTATGGTGAGAAATGTCAATATCAAAGTGTTTGTGACAGCTCTTATCTCTGCTCTGTTGGGCTTCACATGTACTAAAGCTGAAAGCCAACTTGCCTTTTCTTATTTCATGGGGCTTTTTTTCAGTTCAGATCATTCAACCATCAAAACAAGGTCACACAAACACATGGTGGACATTACGAATGGAATCATAAAAGTTTGGCCATTTACCTGAAATGAACCACACATGAGTGTAGACTATTTAAATCCTCCTGTCAACAATACAAAACATGAGAGTTGCAGCACTGGTTCAGACGAGGGATTCTCATTTCCTCTATTGCTTCTCTGATAGTGACCATGAAAGATGTCTAGGGAAGTGCAAAAGAAGAGCAAACAATAAGATATTGTAAAATTAAACTGCATGGAAGGTGCTACTACCCTGAGGAATGTTTGTGAATGGGGTTCATCCTTTATAAAGTTTAAATTCAGCCTGCATTTCAGATTGTCATTCACTGCCTTATCATTGACTGTTTCAGTGGTAACATTTTATGAAAAATGAAATCAATTAATCAAAATTAAAATGTCTTCAAAAATATTTCTGGACAATGCCACCAACAGATCAGATATTTTGCAGACCCTAGAAAATAAATAAGATTCTTATCATGTAACTTCAGAAGTGCTAAGTCAAAATCTGCCATCCAAAAGCAGAGCTGTGGTAACAATTTGGGAATCCAACACTGTGGTTCCCAGCATAAACGTTTCTGACATATTCTCTGTACATTCACAGAAGTTCATAAGTGCCAGAAACAGCAGCTTCTGGTGAATGTGAACTTAGAAGGGATGACATCTCTCATGTTGCCCTGTGTTTGTCACCATGCACTGATTGCACCAATAACAGCAATTTTCACTTCTAGAACCTTTTTATTCAAGGACTTTCACAAGCTTTAATTTGCTAACTGTGAGGAAGGCTATGTAATAACAGGTCTGGATCAAGTTTTGTCACCATCATCATTCTCACTCTTCCTCTGTCTCTCTCTCTTGTTCTTAATTTAAAGCATGGTTCTCTACCACTTACTCTGGCTAAGTATTATTTTGTCATACAGGTATTCATTTTAGGATAACATCAATGATATCTGTGCCTGGAAGGCACTGAACTTCTATTCTGAAAAGCTAACCTCGCTTCCCTAAGAGAGAAACCTCACCTTGGGCCTCTCTGCTCCTGAACCCCATCAGTCAAGCACAGTCATAACATCTCCCCTCCAATGTTGCATTACTTAGGCTAAGGCCTTATTCACTTTCATGCTGTTTCTATGTCTGCCTGGCAACACTGTGTAATACCACAATACAGAAAATTAAAATGATGCTACAGGATTGATATCCCTGTCATTTCTTAAAAACACTTTTCAGTGCAATGCATGGTAAACTATAAAGCAAAACAACAGAGCCATTTCTATAACATGAGTGTGGTATTTCCAAACCTACTCTGTTGTTATGCAACAAATAAAATAGGGGCTGATTAATTGCAGCTCAGTGTCTGGGGCTTGTATCCCACTCATTAGTACAACTTCATCCCCCATAGTACATTACATGCACTGACTTCCTAGTTCCCTCCTCTCCATCTTCCCTAATTCAGGACAAGGATGTGCTCATCCCTGACAGCAGTACAGTTTTATAGATTTTTAAGTCTGAAAAGGGTCACTCTATTACTTATTATCAGACAGCCAGGATGTCATTTAGGTTAGCATGTTCTGGGCTAGTACATGCTAGAAATTCTCACCCTCAGAAAACATGTAAGCAGATGAAAATACAGAGTTTCTGCAAAGTCCCATTTGTCATCTGTAGTGCTAGAATAAAACCTTCATTCAATTACTTATAAAGGGCAAAAATACAGGGTGAACCGAGAATGGATTGAGAGCAGCCCTGGCCAGAAGGATTTGGGGGTGCTGGTGAGTGAGAGGCTGGACATGCCACGGCCATGGCACTCACAGCCCAGAGTGCCAAACGTGTCCTGGGCTGCATCCAGAGCCCTGTGGGCAGCAGGGGAGGGAGGGGATTCTGCCCCTCTGCTCCACTCTGGTGAGACCCACCTGGAGCACTGCATCCAGCTCTGGAGCCACCAACATAAGAACATGGACCTGTAAGAGCAAATCCAAAGGAGACCATGGAAATGCTGAGAGGATTGGAGCAGCTCTGCTATGGAGACAGACTGGGAGAACTAGGATTGTTCAGCCTGGAGAAGACTCTGCGGAGATCTTCTAGCACCTTCCAGTACCTGTTGCTGTGGCTAAGTCCACTTTACACCCCTCAAGTTGCCTTAAAAGTGGTCTCTCCTTACAACACTACGCTAGAAAGTTCTCCCTTTGTCTAGACCCTGCTGGTCACTGGCCCTCTCCCCCTTCCCATCCCTTTTCCCACTGGCCCCTGTTCTGTCATTCAACCTTGCCTCTGCCCCCTAGCCCTCAGACTATTGGTTTTGGATGCTCTGCCCACCTCTGGCAGTTTTCAGGATAAAACGGGCGCGGGCGTTTGGTTGTGGTTCTTCCTTGCCTGTGTTCCCTTCGGGGCGTTGCCGTTAAACGCCCTGGAATTGCACGCAGAGAAC